>NC_085030.1:5347992-5358373 GCF_963692335.1 Osmerus eperlanus | reverse complement strand
AGGCAGCGAGCCGTGCCAATCCTCCCACGGCAAACGGCGTTTAAGATAGCAGGAGCCGGTAGGCTTCCTACGCGGTATTATCTCTGATCTTATCAACGAGCGCTGCCATTTTGTTGTCAGGCTTACCCTGGTCCTGTGAAAGGAGATCTTCATTAACGGTGGCTGACACCTGGCAGAGAGACACATCCAGGCCTGCGTGAGAGAGCAGGGCCGGAGGACTGGAGGCTGGGCCTGCTCACCAGGGTTCCTCCCTCCTGCCGCCCTCCCTCCAGGGGTGCGAGGGCCCCCCCGTGACAGGCCATATCTATTCTGGTTTTCATGTGGGTTGTGGTTTGTCTTCTGTTCTGAGTGCTCCTGTGAGCTGTCATGTGCGTGTCCCTGTCTCTAGCACGGGAGGGGGGGGGGGGGGACAGACCCTAATGATGAACAAGGTGTCGGTGTGTCGCAACAAATTAGATCTGCGTCTGCAACTGTGTGTGTGTGTGTGGGGGTGTGTGGGGGGGGGGGGGGCATCAAGTGATGACTGCCTCTGCAGAGCTGAGTCTTTAAGGCAGAGACAGAATGGAGGCTGCAGTCCCTCCTCCACCCCCCCTCCCCCCCCCCCCCCCCCCCCCCCCCCCCCCCCCGCCCCTGTCCCTGCCTGCCTGACGACACCTGTCTGGTCAGTCTTGATGATGCCCTGGATCGTTTGGCCACAGCCTGGAGGGAGGCAGGTCGGTAGACGTGGCCCAGGGTGTCATTGCAGATTGACCCCGGGTGCACAATCCATCAATGATGGATGGCGCTTTGTCCTGTCCAGTTTATGGAGACCCCAGCTACTGTGTTGCCGTGGAGACCAGTGACAGGCTGGATAGAGGGTTGGCAGGTTTAACTGCAAGGTGACTGGAGGCCATTTTGATCTGAGAGAAGGGAGAGAAAGAAAGTGAGAGAGAGAGAGAGAGAGAGAGAGAGAGAGAGAGAGAGAGAGAGAGAGAGAGAGAGAGAGAGAGAGAGAGAGAGAGAGAGAGAGAGAGAGAGAGAGATGGATGGAGGCAGAGGCTGGGAAAAGGAGAGAGATTATTAATGTCTCAAAGAAAAGGTAAATCATTGTGATTAAACCACAACCTCTGATTGTATGCTCCAAGAAGGACCCAGTCAGTCATCTTACCATTACCCTCTTAAACAGAAAACTGCTCCTTTGAAATATCGATGACCATATTTGGTCATTTAACTCAGCACGATGCATGAGCGAAAATCCATGATATAATTGCTATAGTTTTCCCATTTAATGTAGACATCTAAACAAAGCCTGCCAATCATCTTCAGTCTCTTGTGAAATATTAGTCATGAATATCAAGTCACCTTTTACATGAACCCCGTTAATAGTTTCTCCTCCTTCTCCCCCGCCTGGCTGATTAGACCTATTAAGCCACTATAATAGGACAATCTCATTCAAGTGATTGATATTTAGAGAAAGAAAAGCTAAAATCCCAAGGGGTAGGTAGAGACGGCAGTCGGAAACAAACCTGGCAATTAAAAAATGTTCTGAGGCGAGACTCAGTGAGAAAGCAAGGGGGGGGGGGGGCAGGTGTGTGTGTGTGTGGGGGGGGGGTGGTTAGACTGTAATAAAATAATCTATTTTTGCAAAGTAATTAAAATCTTGCAAAAGTATTTATTAGTGTGAAAAAGGGCTGCATACAGTTTGTTTTGTTTACATATAGGTGGATGTAATTGAGGTCTTTACTTGACTTGAAGGACAGTGTCGCAGCTCATCTTTCCTCTTAACTGCAAGTCATTTCATCGAAATCCATAGAGCACCAAAGACTGCCAAAAACAGCCGTATACCTTAAAGAAATCCCCCAAAGAATGATGGTGAAAGTACTATGTCACCAGTACCCTTCAAGTTATATCAATAATCATCCTTTTGTCTGTACGTGGTTATTATAGGTCGTTTGAGCGGCGCGCTGGCGTGTGTGCCCCTTCCTCCTGTCGGCTGATGTCTTGCAACGCATCCTTTCACGCTCCTGACTCGCTGGGTGTAAACCATGCCTCGCTGGCTGCACCTTGGGAACGGCTGACAGTCACACTCAGTGCACCTGGGGTATTACAGATCTCCAGCAAGCCTCTCAGTGATTCCACTCAGAAGATGGGAGCAGCCCCGGGCCATGAAATCCTGCCACAGTATACATCCTCACTGTGTGTTTTAAAGGCCCCTAGCATCACCCTGGGCACAGTGCTGTGCCTGTGTCTATGTATGTGTGTGTGTGTGTGTGGTGTGTGTGCGTGGTTGTGTGAAAATGTGTGTGTGTGTTTGTATTCTGTATGGCCTCCCCCATGCTCTATGACCCTAAATACACCAGGCATGAGAGGACCACAACGTCCTTCTAGTAAAGGTTCTCTCCTACTATACTACAGCCTCAACATCCCCGTACACTCCCCGGCTAAGGATGCATTCAGCCTAGGTCTAACTGTTCAAGTACTAAGTCTAACTGTTCAAGTACTAAGTCTAACTGTTCAAATACTAGGTCTAACTGTTCAAGTACTAAGTCTAACTGTTCAAATACTAGGTCTAACTGTTCAAGTACTAGGTCTAGCTCTTCAAGTACTAGGTCTAACTGTTGAAGTACTAAGTCTAACTGTTCAAGTACAAGGTCTAACTGTTCAAGTACTAGGTCTAGCTCTTCAAGTACTAGGTCTAACTGTTCAAGTACTAGGTCTAGCTCTTCAACTACTAGGTCTAACTGTTCAAGTACTAGGTCTAGCTCTTCAAGTACTAGGTCTAACTGTTCAAGTACTAGGTCTAGCTCTTCAAGTACTAGGTCTAACTGTTCAAGTACTAGGTCTAGCTCTTCAACTACTAGGTCTAACTGTTCAAGTACTAGGTCTAACTGTTCAAGTACTAGGTCTAGCTCTTCAAGTACTAGGTTTAGCTGTACAAGTATTAGGTCCAGCTCTTCAAGTACTAGATTTAGCTGTACAAGTACTAGGTGTAGCTCTTCAAGTACGTCAGACTGTCGGTTCCAAATGGCATTGCAACAGTGACTAAGCTCGGTTCGACCGTCTCTGAAGACTGCGTGAGAACACTTTTCCTCAAGGATAAAGAAGTGGACTGCATTGTATTGATGGTATCCACAGCTTCAAATGAACATCACACAATTGTATGACCTAACTCTGATCCCACTGTCTTCATGACCCAGAAGCATTCACATACAACAAAGACTGGGAAATTAGGAAGTATCAGCTTTGCTTCCCTCTTTGCTCATCTATTATAGATGTGCTTTTTTGTCTATGAATAATAGAGCAAATGTTTTCAGTTCTTAAATATTTAGCTGTTTTTCCTAGCCTTCAAAATATTTATAGTGGCAGTCCACTCCTTGTTAAAAAGAGTGGTGCACCTATTAAGCGTGGTGGAAGTTGTTACCGTTAGAGGGGAGCCAAGTTTGATTGCTTTGTAATGCCCTGGTCTGCTTTTTGTTGTGTGTGTTTGTGCGCATAAGCACGTGTTTATGTGCCAGTCGACTCAGCACAGCCCCTGCATTCTCAACAAGGAAGCCCCATCCATAACCCTTGGCGAGAGGGGGAAGATGTCTTTGCTAAATCCCAGTAGTAACTTCTGAGTTTTGTTCGAAATACTTCCTTTTTGAACACCTGTGAGAGGAGTCCCGAGGTAGAGAGAAGGGACTGTTGAACATCACGGCTGTAGAATTGGACTAAAGGGGCTTAGCATCACACGACATTTCAACAATAAGTGTACGAGCCAAGTTTAGAAAAGACGAAGAGAAAGTGTTGGAGAGAACAAGAAACAGCTGGGCTGTCTCCAAGCTTCAACATATTATCATATAGAGAAGAGAGAGAGAAAGAGACAGAGACAGAGAGAGAGACAGAGAGAGAGAGAGAGAGAGAGAGAGAGAAGAGAGAGAGAGAGAGAGAGAGAAACAGAGATAGAGAGAAACAGAGATAGAGAGACAGAGAGAGAGAGAGAGAGAGAGAGAGAGAGAGAGAGAGAGAGAGAGAGAGAGAGAGAGAAAGAGAGAGAGAGAGTTTATCTGCATGTGTCTGCATGGAACTGTGCTCTGAGAGTCTAGCCAACTTGAGTGGGTGGATTAAGAAACAAGATGACTGCCAGGACGATTTTGAACCCGTTTGACAATTTCTCATGCTCATTTCTCCGTTCATGAAAGACTCTCCCAGCCTCAGTTTGGCCCCACAGCCTCCTGTCTGGCCCCAGAGCACCCCCCCCCACATCACACACACACACACTATATCCAGCCTTCCTTGGCTTCCACCCTACAACTGAACCCACACCCCCACAAGGCAAAAAGGCTTTTCCTGCGTTACCCTTCTCGCCCACTGACTCCACATTGTCTCTCTCCCACATGTCTATCTCTCACTTTTCTCTCCCCATCCCTCAACGTCATTCATTGCAGCTACCCAATGCGTCCGTCCAACTTCCCGTTTTGGGAAAGGAGTCTTTCATGACTGTATGTGAAAAGTCCATTAAGCTCCATTCCTCTCCACACCAAGCACACCACATATCTCAATCGAATCGTTCTAAGGTTTGGTTCTGTGTCATGTTTGAGCAGGTAGGTTCTATACATCCATTGATAGGGTTCCACGGGAGTTGTGTGCATTTGGGTGGGGGTATTGAAGGACCTCATCCCCTCGCAGCGCGACGCTTTGTAAGAACCCCACTGAACGGCTCCGGCCCTGTCAGCTCCTCGCTCACTCCCCTCGCTATTCGGAGCAGCCTGTTGCCATGGTAACCCCGGTTCCGGCGGCAGCAGCGTATTCAGCCGAAGCCTCTAATGTATGACCACCCCCCCACCCCCCCCCCCCCCCACACACACACACACACACTCACTATACACACTTTAACCCCCTCAACCTCATTGAAGAGTAATGCTTTGTGTCACTGTCATAACCCCCCCCCCCCCCCCAGCGTTCAGGACCCTCCTCGGGTCTGCAGCCTCGGCGGCCACCAGCCTCCCTGCCAGGTGTTCAGTCACAGTACACAGCATCAAAGTCAGAGGGGGGCCGTGCGGGCATGTGTGTGCTAGAGATAAAGAGAGAGAGAGAGTGAGAGAGAGAGAGGGGGGGGGGGGGGTGGAGTCTAGGAGAGAAAGGCAGAGCTCACCCTAGTGCAGACATAAAGCTGACAGGATTCTGTAGGGGAGCTCTATACGAGTATCCTACTGTGTGTGTGTGTGTCTGTGTGTGTGTAGAAGAGGGTTGCATCCTGCATCAGCCTCCTTAAGCTTTACTGTCATATCCACTTCAGCTGAAAGAAGTAGTGGGTGAGAGAGGGAGAGAGACACTGCAAGACATAGAATAACAGCATAGTGCTGCTGTTATTCCCTCTAACCGTCGGCAATTTGTCTACACCATATCAATAATTACGGTGTAACTAAATGTTTCATATTGAATTTAATTATGAGTTCCCTGTTTAGAGAAAAGGGCAGGGAGAATTAGAGTGAGAGGAAGGCAACGTGTGTGTGTGTGCATTAGTGAGTGTGAACAAAGGTTGTGCTTGCGTTAATGTGTTGTAAGTGAGGTCAGCTCCGAACAGCCCCTCCTGGTTTCCTGGCTCTGCCAATCAGAAGGCTCTTCTCATCACAATCTAGATTATCTCTGTCTCCCTCCACGACCCGTCAACAGGAAAAAAGATTATGTCAGTTTCCCTCCCACAATCCTTTGCATCCCCAGGTTGCAGAGAGTCGCTGTGTAGGTATGTACTGATGCCTGAGGACAACATGTTGTTAAAATAGAATGGGAGGGGGGGGGAGGTGTGGGGGGGGGGGTTATATAAAGACACTAAAAGGGCAGAAACTGTACAATTCCAGAAGTCTTTGTCATAGTCCCACGCATGCAACACAAAAACAAGGTCAGAGTTTGAAATAAATACATTCGAATCAAATTAATTACGTGATCGTCAGTGCTCGTCCATATTTGGATAATGAGGGCAGGAGTTATTTAAAGTGAGATAGAGGAAGAGAGAGAGGGTGGGGTGGTGGGGCGGGGGGTAGAGCGAGAGAGAGGGAAGGTGAAGAGAGGCAGGGATGAGAGAGGAGCAGAGAGGGGGGGGGGGAAGCAAAGAGATGAGCACGGAGGAAAAGAGGGAGGGGAGGGAGGGAGAACGTCTATGTCTGCTTCTAGCCCTGGGCCCATTGTCACCCCTAACAGTCTCATGAAATATTAACCCGTCAGAGTTGGGGAGGAGGAGGGGGGCGGGGGGACATGGCATGCTGTATCTACGGTAACACACACTGGCAGTTTAGCCGGTTATACCCAGGGGTGAGGTCGGGGAGCGGGAGAGTTGGGGGGGTAGGTGGGGAGGGGGTGGTGGGGGGGGGGGGGGGGTTGTAGGGGGGGGTTGTAATATATGGCACTCCGGGGCTATCCCTCTCGCTCACCCAGTGGCCTATATTTTCAGCCAGGTGGACCCCAGGCTCTAACCACAACCCCCTCCTTCTCCCCCCCCCCCACCCCCCACCCCCCATCCCTCCACCCACCTCACCACCACCGCAACATCAAGCATGTCGGCTTCGCTCAGCACCGCCGCCGAGACTCTCGTTCGAATCCTCCCAGAGAGCCCTGCGGCTGCAGGGGGAGCTGGGCCAAGGCCGTGTAGGACACAAGAGTAGAATCGACCCCCAGAGGCGCAGTCGTCGGCGCTATATGTACGACCCCTCTCCGCGTTCCATAACCAAGTACCTCAAAGCTCTTACTTCCATAGAGGACCTGGACAGCTTAAGCGGAAGAATCCGGTAAACGCGTCGTCGGTATTTGCTCGCATTGCTCCGAACGACGGACGTCTTACTGGACGGACGTCTTACTTAAACAGATGACGGACGTCATCTGTTTACCCATGGCTTCTTCGTTGTTTTCCCCCCCTCCGCATTAGACTCGACTCCATCCGTCTTCTTTGTGTCTCATAGCCTGCGCGGTCGCCGGAAGAGAAGTAACACCAGTCGCCCGCCCACTCGCCTTCCACAACACCTTCCCTCCACTCCCTGCCCAGCAAGCCCTGCTCCCCATGCCAGCATGGTCTGCATTAGCCTCTCCGTGGATCAGTTGGGATGGGTTTCTGCTTCCAACGAGTCATTAAAAAACCATGACTGCTACAGTACATTCTGCTGCTTAGTAATGCCACATGAAAGAGGATGCAAGCTGATATCAAGTCCCCCAGCCTAGCAGCATATACAGTCATGTGTACAAGAGAATGGGCACCCTCCTTGAAGTCTATGGTAATACACGTAACACAAATCATCTGGTCTTAGAATGAGGTAAATACAACAATTGTTGTTCAACAACCAATGACATTTTACACTGTGTTATGATTTATTTAACAAAAATGAAGCCCAAAACACAGTAGCTCAGTAGGAAGCAGTTCATCTCCATCCTTCCGCCCTGTCTAAGGTAACAATCGTATTTACATGGATGTTAAAAAGTTGGGCTTCAACTTTTAATTCAAAGCACAGTGTTTATTTTCTTTCCTAGAGTTATCCACTTGAATTAGGATAGGAACTCCAAAGGTTAACTCAGATCAGATTGCATCATCGGTATTGATTGAAAAACAGATTGTAAAAATGTTCTTACAGATTGCACAGTGTCGTAGGTCCTCCTTCAAGGCCATGGGAAGTCCAGCTTGCAGGGATAGGGCGCTCCCTTTTGAAAATGTCAGAGAAGGCAAATCGAAGATTGAAAACGTTGTGTTTCAGCTGGTCATTACCTGTGGGCAATGAAGTGAAACATACCCTTGCTGTTTGTGCTGATTCTTCCTGATTTGGTTTGATTGGACATCAAGGGCAAACACACATGCACACAGCCAATGTAAGCTAGCGTCCTAGTGTCCTGGACGGCCATGTTGCAGGCTAACACACACACACACACACATGCAAAGGGGACAGCGTGCCTGACATGGAGGCTGTCTGTTGTGTCTGCAGTTTTGTTAACGTCCCACAAGTGTGCGATATCTCTGATGGTTTATATGCCTTTTATAGTTCTCTCAGACAGAATAAAAACACAGAACATTACACATAGTAACATAACAAAACCTGATGACCTCTGATCCCTGTACCTTCATCAGGTTTAGGGTTCAAACTTGATCAGGCTACTACAACAAGCTTGTTGCAGCACGTTTCAGCGAACCAGAAAACGCAGAATAAGAGTCCTCTCTGATCTCTGAGCAAACATGACTTCATTACTCAAGTAAATATCCCAGTGAATATGTTGATAAGCTAAATTGACTGGGCTAAATTCATCAGCGATTTGAAAGCAAGGGCAGCTTGGTAATAGGCTCAAACTCTCTGTGCGTGTCTGTGTGTGTACAGTATCTTAATCATGTTTTGAAGGGTTCAAGAGTTGTGTGGAGACATGAGAGGATGAGAGGAGTTTGTCCTGAAGCTTTCAAGCGTCAGTGTCAATGTTAAGCCACAGTGGTATGATACACACACACACACACACCTCTCTGTCTCCACCCCCCCCCCCCCCCCCCATCTCCCTCCTTCCCTCAGAGTGAGTCTGGCCTGTATTCAGTGGCAGTGAGGGCGCCATGACGACAACAGCTTTATTAATCACATCAATCATCTCTAACGCCATGGCGACCAGAGGGAACTCTAATCGCTTTTCACCGAGCTGACAATTTCTCTCCTGAAGGGCCCTCCGCTGTCTGCATTAGCTTGACTTGTGTGTGTGTATGTGCGAGCATGTGCATGTGTGTGTGTGTGTGTGTGTGTGAAAGAGAGAGTGAGGCAGAGAGACGCAAGCAGTGCGGTGTGCTTGACAAGAGAGATTGTGTGGCAGAGAGGAAGCGAGGGATGAAGGAGAGGAGAGAGAGGAGAGAGAGAGTGTGCGCTACGTGGGAGGAAATGTACTCGTCAGTCAGGATTCTGTGTGTCTGGGGATGGTGCTGGGAAGACAAAGTTGTTTTTCCTCCACTGGTTAATTAGACTCTGTTAAATAAACAACATTACCCTTCAAGGTTCTCTTTCAAAAGGTTCCCTGGCTCCTTGCTTCCATCCACCAGAGGCCTCTCTTCCATCTGCAGTCCCATCAATGCTTTCTGAAAGTTGACTGGAAGTTCTTCTTCCAGCCAAATAAGTGATATAACAGTGTGACAGATAACCTAGAAGTTGTATCCATTCCGCAATTCATATTTATTTCCGACAACTCCAATTATGTGTAGCACAATTGGAATCAAATTTAAGTGAGGACTGGCTCACTGCTTAGAACAATAACAAGCAATTTGGGAGATAACACTGAGCCAAGGCACTCGCAGTAACGAGGAAGTTTATCAAAGGCATTGTGCAAAGAGAGCGAGAAAAACCAAATCCATAATGCCATTTGTTAATATCACCCCGCTGGACGATAGACTCCCCATAACGACCTAGTTGGAGTCCTCTGGAATGTCGCCTCTGGGTCTAAATGAGGAGAGCGATCGATGCAGGGCTTTTCCTGGAGGAGGGGGGGCCGGAGTGGGGGGGGGGGAGGAGGGGGGAGGAGGAGGTGGGGGAGCCAACACAGGCTCAACACATGTCTCTGTATGTGCCCGTAGGGGGTCTGTTATCGGCTGTCTGTGGCAGGCTCATGCATACAAGCAAACACACACACAGGCTAACACACACACACACAAACAGACAAACACACACGGACGTTTGCAAGCTGAAGAGAAGGGTTGCATCTTTCCTAATATTCCATTCGCTCCCCTGTTAGTTCTTTATCTCTCTCTCTCTCTCTCCTAGTCTCTCACTACTCTTGCAGCCCCTGTCCTCTCATTTTAGATTCTCCTTTTTCTTCGTTCCTGCTCCCTTTGAACCACTCTTCGGTCTCCAGCTTAATAACGTTCTGTCTTCTTGACTCTCTCAGTCTTCCCCTTCCCCTTCTCACTTATATCTCCTTGTCTGTCTATTTCTTCTCAACCCACTTTTGTCTCTCCCACGACATATACTTTTTCTTCCTCCTCTGTCTCCATCGCTCTCTCTCTCTCTTTCCCCCTAACCTCTCCCCGTCCTCCCCCGAATCCTTTCCTCCCTCTCCCTCCTCTCCTATCCCCCTCCTCTCCTCCTGTCTCCTTTTCCCCTCTCCTCCCTCTGCTCTCCCCATGTCCTCTTCTCCCTCTCCTCCCTCTCCTCTTCTCCCTCTCCGCTCCTCCCTCTCCTCCCTCTCCTCTCCTCTTCTCTTCTCTTCTCCCTCTCCTCTCCTCTCCTTTCCTCTCCTCTCATCTCTCTCCTCCATCTCCCCTCCTCCTTCTCCTCCCTCTCCTCCCTCTCCTCTCCTCCCTCTCCTCCCTCTCCTCTCCTCCCTCTCCTCTCCTCCTTCTCCTCCCTCTCCTCTCCTCCCTCTCCTCCCTCTCCTCTCCTCCTTCTCCTCCCTCTCCTCCCTCTCCTCCCTCTCCTCCCTCTGC
>NC_085030.1:5287992-5345492 GCF_963692335.1 Osmerus eperlanus | reverse complement strand
CTGCAATACTGTGACACACAGCTGCTGGGTGGTGACCCTTTGTTGTGTGGCTCTTTTAGTATGATATATTTATTTACTGAACTGCTCAGGTTGCCAGTAGGACAAATGATTGTTCAGTTGTTCTGTGTGATAGTATGTCTTACCAATATTCTTTCAGGTATTCTGCTAAATGCAATAATCTGGAAATATGCATAGAGTATAATATGATTTTATAACATCATAAAAATGGTGTGGTTCTCTCTCATCTTCTATTTCTCTCCCTCTCCCTCTCTGTCCCCCTGTGTGTGTGTATGTGTGTGTGTTGGGATTGGCTCCAGTCTGAGGCTCCTGATGACATCATTCCTTGCTCCCTCATTCCACACACCTGTTGCTCGTTATGTCATCAGCCTTGCAGTCAATCCATCTCGGTTTGCCAGTCACCCATAACCCATAGTTTAAAACAACATGTGAGCCTTGCTGTAGTATTTTGAAATGTCAGAGTATTCCCGGTTCCCTGTGTATTCTAATGCTAATCTCTTGTTGTTTAGTAGCTCCTCATTTTCCGTCTGACAGCCAGCCAACCCACCTGCCCCTCTGCCAACCTGCCCAGCCCTGCTGACCAAGCCTGTCTGCCCTGCCCATTCCCCCTGCCCTGCCTAGCATTCCCTTGCCTCTCTATCAGTCACAAAATATCCTTTTACTTTACTTGTTGGTGTGCTTGGGTCCTCTAGTTTAAACCCCCTTAACACTCTGCTGAAACAATTCACAGGTTCTCCGACACCTGCACTATTTTTGGCTCTCAGTCGCTCTGAGAGGGGTTTTCCAGTAGTCTGTCTCCCTGAGAGTGCGTCTCAACATCGATTCTCTCTCTTCCTGGACAGTTCAGCGCTTCAACGCTCAATTAGACGGATAATCGTCTTCCATTGAGCATCCCCCATTCCACCCCGCCCTGTACACTATGAGAACGTGCTTTAAACTTGTGTAATTACCCAATTTTTGCTTCTTTCTTTCAACTGTCTCAAGGGGTGCTTTTCCCTTTTCCGCAACGTGAAAGGAACAATTCATTTTGGGTCAGTGCTGGGGGGGGCGCTCTGAAATTAAAACTCTCTGTTGGATTGTCCCCTGCTATAATAAAACAACGTGATTATTCCCATCGGAGTTGTTCTCAGAACTCATTTCCACAACCTCAGGGGACATTGATGGGCACAGGTCCGGCACCTAAAGGGTTTGCAAAGGTACAAGGTGTCCACTTAGGGTCAACCTGTCATTGAAGGTGGTTGAAATCACTGAAGCAGCTCCTGACGCTCTTGAAGGTTCCTTGACTGTATCAAAAAACTGTTTTGATTGTAGCACACATTTGGTAGAATACACCGCTGGGCAAGGGAGTAGTAAAACAAAAACTGTTCCGAGCTACGATTAAGTTCACTCAGTTGTCAAGCAGACATGTTGGTGTTGCTAAGACAGGTCCTCTGGTTCACCGTCACCACTTAGAGCTATCAGCCGGGGTGTTTTCTGAGACGAACGATCCCTCTTCTCCTTCCTCCTCCCAGTGATTGCATCACTGCTCCTCGCTCTCATCTCCCCAACACCTGACTCTACTGGCCCACCATCTGTAAAAGGACTGCTTTTGGTTTTAAGTGACCACATGCAGTGCTTTGAGCACTACCTCCCCCCCCCCCCCCCACTCTCTCCTGGCCCTCCCCAGCTTTAATTAGAGAGATCCTGAAGCCAACAACATGCTCGGAATTCCATTAACCTTGGTAACGCAGGGAAACCCTCTCCAGCCTCGAAATTAAATATTTACTGGTGAGATTTACATGCTCTGGAGGACGCTAGGCGTCAGGTTGTGTGTGCGTGTGCACGTGTGTGTGTGTGTGTGTGTGTGAGTGTGAGTGTGTGCTGTTTGAGAGGGGCAGGCCTAGAGCCCAGAGCCAAGGAGATCATCTCTTAGATTATACCCACTGCTGATTGTAATTAGTTCACATACACTTCTGAATAATGCAAAAAGAGGAATACATCAACATCCAATATTTAATGTATTGGAGGAGAGAGAGAAAAAGAGAGACAAAGAGAGTGACAGAGATGCGGGATTGTAACTTGAGGTAGTCTATTTACTGTAACTAGAGGGAGGACAAAATACTGTCTTTGAACTGAAATGAATGTGCCTGTTGTTCGTATATTCACATTGTGGTTCTGTTGAAATGGAAAGAATACCCCGTAAGGTGAGAAGAAAGGACAGAGCTAACCAAAGGCTTTTACCTTGTACTGGAAGCTTCCATGCCCGCATGCCAAGGGAGATGTCATACTTAGTTTTTCTCTCAGGCTCAGTGACAAAAGCAGAGCCAGGGTTGCGCAGTACGGTTAATTTCACAGCCGTCTTTAAGGGTTCCAGATGCAAGCCTCGCAGGAGTCAGTGCTGTAAAGAGTGCATTAAAGGCCTGTCGCAGAAGGTGAAGGCTTGATGTGCTGACAGTTCCTGAGACAAAGATAATGGAATCCGAGCTCAAAGGGGAAAATGAAAGAAAGAAAAAAAAAGTAGCAAGATAAGTATTCCAATTTTGCTATCGTGCATTTAATTAAAATCTTTCCTTTTTGATGTGAAGGATGGAGTTTTTGGTTTAAATGAGGGTAAGGTATTCAGCAAGGTCATTTAGGCTTCTAGGGCCCGTCACAAAAAATCTCATTATGGAGACATTTTTATTTAGGGAGGTTGTCTCTCACCCAAAGGAAGTGAACTACATGTTCCCTTACGATAAGTGTCTAGGGTTGAGGGCTTCTTTGTGGTTGTGCAGCTGCGTGTGTGTGTGTGTGTTTGTGTGTGTGTGTGTGTACAGGTGTGTGTGTACAGGTGTGTGTGTGGGTGTCATTATGCAGGAATGTGTTTTTGGATGCAGTTGAGTGTTTGTGTGTTTGTGTGTGTGCGTGTGTGTGTTGTTCAGGTTTGTGTGTGTGTGTGTGTATGTGCACATGTGCTTGTGTTGGGCAGGTGTGTGTGTGAAGACGTGCATGTGTGTGCGTGTGTGTGTGTGTGCATTAGTCTGAGAAGGGAAATAACCTGGCGTTGCTAATGCAGATCAAGGTGGGTAGGGGTCTTCCCAGTGATGTGTGACCTTGGTGTGGGATTTAAAGAGAACCATTAGCTCCCACAGTGAAAGCTTTCACTGTCTCTAAACTTAAATGGAATTCACAAATACAGTACCACTATAGGTATTAGGTGACTCATAAAACATGTAGATGAGGAAAAGACAATGGTAAACTGAGAGAAGCAACGGAAAAGTTCCTATTCGGGAAGTTTGGTCATTTACAGCTGGGTGACCAAAGACAGAGAGCTCTCGTAATGAATAAGTCAGGAGATGTTATAATACTGAGAGTTCCACTGGAAACCAGGAGTTCTTCTGGAGGTCTGGTTGTTCTACAGATGGATTACTGAGGCGGCCTGCTGAGCTTCTACTCTAGTAGCCGCGGGGAAACAAACACTTTAAGAGATTCTCGGTACTTTAGGGAATTCTATGCTAATTGGTGCATAAACAATGTCACATAATTTTAGGAGTGTGCTCAAAAGATGGGATCAAGGAATACTGTACTCAGGAAATGAATTCATGTTCCCATCAAAAAACGATTTGTCTGTCTGAAGGGATTTTTGGTAATGAGTGGAACACTTAACTTTAGCTTGACCTCGCGCTAACACCGACACGGTAACAGCTAAGCTAGCTCAGTGGAGAAACCGTTTGAAACCCTTAACACCTTATATTGTTACTGCTCATCCTGGCACATGTCCTTCTCAGTAAACTGTACTAATGAGTCCTCTCTCCAGGCCCACCTGTTCAGGTGCTATCTCAGCTAACCGCCTCAGATGTAGCGACACAGCAGGAGAGGCGGCTAGCTAATAAACAAACTGGCCCCTGTACGCCACAGCTAGCTTAGCTCTGTTAGCGTCGGCCTGTTTCCCTGCCCCCTCAGCCTCAACCCTCCTGGGGGCAACAGTCAGGCCTTTCATCCCTACCTTCACTCCTGCCAACACCACTGTGAATAATTCACCACCTTCTGGTTGCTTCATTAGTGCTCTACAGCACTGAGCTGCGCAATAACAATCACTTTGCTCCTGTAGTTTAGACCAGAGTCGGAACGGGGGCCGTTTGTGGTTCCTCTGTTCCTGCTCCTTCAGGAAGTGACAGTGCTGCATGCTTTTTCTTCTTCCTACGGGTCACATGGGTCTCTGACCCCTGAACACACAATGTCAAAGGCTATATACACTATCTTTCTCTGCTCAGATTATTCCCTCCCTCCGTTCCAGTTATGAAGTCAATAGCTAAATATGTCATATAGTTAATGTCTTCTATCTTTTGTCTGAATGTGTATTGTATGTTATTGTTATGCAATAGCAATATTGCAAACAGTTACAACTGTAAAACGTGCATTACTTTGTCACTGTGCTCCATTTATGCATTACTTTTTATTTCTAGCTAATCAAACCTTGTTTGCACATCATGATTACAATATTATGTCAGGCATGTTAATTTACATCTGTGCATTTTATTCCTTGTTAAAGCGAAAGTTATATTGATAATCAGTGTTAAATTGTTATGTTTTTAACAACACCCAGATGTGTAGATCCACTTGAGGGCTCTGAAAGCAAATGGAGGAAACATACTGTAGAAACCAAAGATCGAAGGGAAATAATTACTCATGTCAGCAAGAATATGCCATATGTTTTCCGACAGCATGTGTGTGTGTACGTGTGTGTGTAGCTAGGGGCGGTAGATGCTGACTTTCCATACTAAGATTTATGACCTCAGAAGTGTGGGTGTTGATGCTAAACATATTATAAACATTTAATACAAAGTGTTACTTCAAAAACGAATTCAGTGGTATAGAATTTTGACTGCAGATCAAGAGGTCCCAGGTTCATATCCCTCAGCAAGTTACTTTGAATAATATGATTACTTGACATTACAAGGTGTGACATCCTCCAAGCTGTATCGCTCTACGCTCTCTCTGTCTTTTGCAGGACTCTGATTGGAGGGCCTAGGAGGCTGTCTGGCTGATTACCTGCACCTGGGCAGAGGCCTATTTACGCTCACCTTGTTGAGAGCCCATTCTCTCTCTCTCTCTCTCTCTCTCTCTCTCTCTCTCTCTCTCTCTCTCTCTCTCTCTCTCTCTCTCTCTCTCTCCTGCACCAGACCTGTTCGCAGTGGCCACTGGAGATTTTTGGTTGCTAGAACAGGGGCTTGTTTTTTGCACCATCCAACACACCAACATCTCACTTGTCTCACACACTCCCTACACGATACATTTTCCTATCGACACACCATGTTTGTATGACCTGTTGGTCAGCTATTATTTGTTATAACCCATTTGAACCCTCGTCTTGTTGACTCCCTTTTTGTCATGGCCTGAGTTAGAATTTGATATTGTTTCTGTTTAATTATCTTGTGCCTTCCGGTTAAACTACGTAATCTTAATCTTTAAGTGGCAAAGTTGACTTCACTGTTACTGTCACTTACAGTACTGGATTGGTCCATATGTGTGCACCCCGGTGTGTGTGTGTGTGCGTGTAGGTATGAGATTGTATCATGACTAAGCATCGCAGCCTGTCCAGCCTGCTTGGTAATGATTTATGGAAGATGGACCAAGCTCATATAGTTCCTTGCTCGTGCGTGCTCTGTCCCTTGTACAACAGTGAAGAAACATTAGTACCTCATTAGGTGCTCTATCTGCCCCTGGGAAACCAATCAGAACATACCCACTGTGGCATTCTAGAACGGCATACCGCTACCAAATGAGAATCCCAGATAAATAAGATAGCAAATGTCAATACGCCCTTTAGAGTGCCATATTTATAGCAGACGACGTCATAGACCGCCAGTCTGTGGCGTAACCTCTTTATTTCTCTCTCCCTCTGTCTTTCCCTTTCTGTCGTTCTCCTCCTTCAGTTGGCTTGCTCTGGTGCTGAAACCAAGTGAGCGACCACACGTCCGCCCACGGCCAGTGGAGGCCACAGAGGCAGCAGTTGATGTGATTGTTCACGAGGTAGGTAGTGTCCACAGAGAGAGACAGGGCCAGCGCCAGGCCAAGCCGCTGCGTCAAACAGCAGCATCACAACGCTAATAAAGACCACTACAAAGAGAGATAGAGAGAGAGAGATAGAGAGGGAAGGGAGAGGTGGGAGGAAGGGAATGTATCATTACTGAATCTGGAGGTAGTCATCAGGGGTAACCCATGAGTCACTTTCTCTATCTCTATCTCGCCTTCTGTTCTCTCTCTCTCTCTCTCTCTCTCTCTCTCTCTCTCTCTCTCTCTCTCTCTCTCTCTCTCTCTCTCTCTCTCTCTCTCTCTCGCTCTCTCGCTCTCTCTCGCGCATTCTTTTCTCCATCTCTTTATTGAAATCACAGTGGGGGCTTGGTGTTCCGAGCACATCCGTGTATAAATAACAGATATATATATGTACCTTCTGGGTTTGAGCTGGAGTAAGCTGTGAATACACCCATTAGTCGACTGGAACATTGTGGAAGCACAGTTCTTCTTCTGTAGCCCAGAAGTAAGCTCTGTGGGTCTGAGGAGCATATTCCTTCTGCTTCTCTTGACTTCAGCATAGGTTGCCTCTCTTTTAACATACCTGGTGTAGATATCAGGGGCCTATGTAAGAAGTAGTACTTTTTGAACATAAAATACATGCAAAAATATGCATAAATAGACAAACAGCCTTGAAAAAAATCTGTTATAATCGCATTTTGTAACATAATGCTCATTAACAGAAAGAAAACGACTATGGCCAACGAGAATCAAATAAATCCTACAGTGGTGTAAGGGCTTTGGAACATAGGCTTCATAGCAGTCGATCTGTTCCATAACATTTGGCTCAAATGTCTGGGTGAATGTCAGTACATAACAGCAGGCTGGTATTAACCAGCTGGTTCTAGGCTGATGAGGCTTTGATGCCAGACTGTCAGCCCGTTGTAAAGGTCAGGAAAGGTCAGTGTGAATGGGCGCTGTGCATGATGGGAAATATAGACCTGCTGACAAGGGTTAGGTCTTCAGCATTTCATCAACATGTTTTCATTGGAGAGCCTTTATTGTTTTGAACTGGTCCTTTACTTACAGTATTTAACTAAAACTATTTCTATATAACTATCAAAAATACAAGTTCATTGTTTGCTCACTATCGGCGGCCATTTTGGCATTCTGTGCCAACCAGTATGCCGGAGCTGCCAGCATTGGGGGAGCATGTGTCGGGGGTGTCAGGGGACATATGATGTACTATCTCTGGCAACCCCCTCTCTGTATTTGTCCCAGGGTGCTGAAGCTGGATCCAGTCAGGCCCTGGGACCGACAGCAGTTCCCCAGATGGGAGGCCCGCGGCTGGGCAAGGAGATGAGCAGTGCCTGCCACTCTGACAGGACATCCAGGAGGGGAGATCCATCTTGGTGATGTGATTACCATAATACGTAAGTGAGAGCATCCCGCTCATAGTCCTCTCTGTTCACCACTGCAATATGTTTTCCACTCCTCTCTTCTCACATGAGATGGCATGCATTGATTAGATATTAGGGAGTCAGGTGGCTGAGCGGTTAGAGAATCAGGCTAGTAACCAGAAGGTCGCTGGTTCGATTCCCGGCCGTTCCACATGATGTTGTGTCCTTGGGCAAGGCACTTCACCCTACTTGTCTCGGGGGAATGTCCCTGTACTTACTGTAAGTCGCTCTGGATAAAAGTGTCTGCTAAATGACTAAAATGTAAATGTAAAAGGTATTAGCAATAGCGAAAATACACCGTACACACTGACTGTTTCCCCTTTAGCTTTCTTAGGAAGGCTGATGATGATATAACACTAGTACAGGGACAGCTTTAAGACTGAATGCCTCACACATATACTGTACACTAGTTCCATTGGGTGAGTATGCCACAGGCTGGCAGGTTATGAAGTTCAGTGTGTGTATGTGTGTGTGTGTGTGCATGCTTATTTAGTCAGTCAATGCGGTGGGGAGAGGTGTTAAGGATGAGATCAATAGCATGGATGACTCACACAGAATCAGAAAAGACTGTGGGAGACTATGGAGATTATTGTTAAGTGTGTGTGAATGTATGTGTGTGTGTGTGTATGTGTGTCTACACATGCAATTGCCATGTTTAGCTCATTAGTTCGAATAGCGGTGTTGAGCAGAAAAGTGAGGAAACACTGTTATATAAGATTTATTACCACAGTGAAATGACCTGCATACAGTAAGCCATCTGGGGAATTCTTTCATCCGGTTCAAGCCCAGTGTGATGTCAGAAGTCCTCTGTCCAAAACTGGGAAGTCTCATCTTCCTGAAGGAACACACTGCAGGGTGTGTGGATGGATGCATCTGATTGGCTCCTTGACTTGTTCCAGAACTCATACATGAAATTTGAAATTGATTGCTAGCCCAAGATCTTTTGTGGTAGCTCTCTGGTAGCAAAGATCAAGGTGTGAGTGCTAAGTGTGATTTGAACAGAAATCTTTCTTTTTATGCCTGTTAACGTTTATGTGTGTGTGTGTGTGTGTGTGTGTTTGATTGTCAACCCCCCACCTCTAACCCTGCTACAGTTGTATTCTGTGGCTGTCGTTTCTCACTTGTGGTGTTTGCTATTTTTCTTGTTTAATCAGACACACAGATTCATCTCTGTCCCCCTCAGACACCAGCTAAATCAATTTCCCAGCATTCTCCTGGGCTATCGGACGCCCATCTCAGAGGGCCGCTGTCGGTGCTGGCACCAGGCGGATGGATAGAACACACACACACCGGCACTCACACACGTTCATCCGCATACACCCCATTGATGTGTGTCATGTACACACACTCATTCACACACATCCGCATGATTTTGCACATACACACACACACATACTCTAAAGTTGCATGCACACACATTTCTACACACACAGACAAACGCACAGATTCTCATCACACACACAAAGGTGATTCGCTACATCACTGTTCTCTAATGTCTCACTTGCTTCATCTTTGTGACATCCATTTGTCACTGCTGACAGGTCCTGGTTCCCATCCATCCATCCAATCATTCTCCTAGCCCAGCCATCCAGACACTCTCTTTTTTCTCTCTCTCTCTCTCTCTCTCTCTCTCTCTCTCTCTCTCTCTCTCTCTCTCTCTCTCTCTCTCTCTCTCTCTCTCTCTCTCTCTCTCTCTCTCTCTCTCTCTCTCTCTGTCTCTCTCTCTTTCTCTCTCTGTATCTCTCTCTGTCTCTCTGTCTCTCTCTCTCTCTGACTCTCTCTCCCCCCCTCTTTCTCTCCGACTGTCTCCTTTGCTTCTTGGCTTTCTCCTCTCCTTCCTATTTTTCCTCTGTGTGTGTGTGTGTGCATGCAGGCATGTGTGTGTACGTGTTCGTGTGTGTGTGTGTGTGTGTGTGTGTTTACAGGCAGAAACGAAACCCACCCCCCAACCTCATCTTGTATTCAAGATCCTACATGGCCTGGCTCCCCTTCCACTCAGTATTTTTGTGACAGTAAACAGAAAACCATATGGCAGCAGATCCACAAGATCTGCCATGAGAGGTGACTGTATTGTTCCCTTAAGGAAAAGCACCTTTAGCACCGCTTTCTCTTTGAGAGCTTCCCATGTCTGGAATACACTGCCATCACACACACATAACTGCACCACCTATCACACTTTCACAAAAAACATGAAGACATGGCTCAAGGTCAATCACATTTGTGAACATAACCCCAAGCTGTGTATTGCCGCTTTCCATGTTGTCTGTAGCTTGGTGAGGTGTGGAAACACTTTTTTGCTTTTATGGATTTTTGTCTTGTTGCTTTGTGTTCCATGTTGCTCTCTGTATGCTACGTCTTGCTTGTCCTACGTTGCCCTGCGTGTGCACATTGTTTAATGATTGTCTGTATTGTAATTGTTTTTCATCACCTGCCTAGAGACTGCGGTTGAAAATTAGCCGGCTGGCTAAAACCGGCACTTTTACTGAAACGTTAAAAAATAAAATAAACTCAAACCCAGAGTCCTGTTAGCAGGCAGATTCATGTTGTGTCACAGTCATGTCCCCCGGGTGGAGCCTAGCTTCATCCACACATCCACCACACGCTTCAATCTGTACACAAAGCTTTGGGGGGAGCAGCGTGTCAGCCAGACAGGCAGCCAGACAGGCAGCCAGACAGGCAGCCAGACAGTCAAGCAGGCAGTACTTAGAGGGTAAACATGCTGTCATCAGCTGATTGGAGAGAACAGACTCTTTGAACCCAAGTAGGGCTCAACCACTCTCCACTGAGAAACAAACAGTTAGAGAGGGAGTCATCGTTCCCACACTGGAGTCATGGCTGTGGGGGTTTGAGTGTGTGGGTGTGTGATTGCCAACTTGGCCTATCCCAGAAGAAAATGTACAAGATTTCACTTAGCTGGCTCTTTCTTCCGGTAAGGATGGCCTTGGATACTGAAGACATCTCCCACAGCCCGAAGCAGTATAACCAGTCTGGTACATTCCATGAAGCAGTGGAAACAATCTCTCTCTCTCTCTCAAGAGAGAGAGAGAGAGAGAGAGAGAGAGAGAGAGAGAGAGAGAGAGAGAGAGAGAGAGAGAGAGAGAGAGAGAGAGAGAGAGAGAGAGAAAGGGAGACCTCTTGACCTTTGAACTTTCAATGTCAGTGCACTCATCCATCTCTGCCTGGCCTCCCCTTTGTCTATGACAAGGGTGGCTGATTCAAAACGACCCGTGTGCCAGGGTCTGTGTGTATATGGGGGAACTTGCAGGTGGGTCCCTGTAACTCGAGTGCGTGCCTGCTTTTGCAGTCGTGTGTTTGTGTGCATGTGCGGCCATGTGTGTGTTTCTGTTCGTGTGTGCTTACGTGTGTTGGTGTGTGTACGTGTCTGTGTGTGTGCGCGGGCGGGCGTGCGTGCGTGCGTGTCAACAACCCAGCTAAACTTGTTCTAATCAAATATTGATCTACGGGTTTGAGAATGGACTCTAGGATGAAGTGACTACTCACTCCATAACTCAACATCACAGACAAAACTGCTGTGTGGAGCCTCCTCTCCAGCTTCCCCGAGGAGAACCGTTCCTACTTGCAGTTTGAAAAGGCTTTCACATCCTCTCCCCGATTCAGTCTCATCGGTCAGCTTCAAGGTCTTTCGTTCTTTACTTCAGACCGCTTTCTTCTCGCTGGCCAGAGAGGATCGCCGACGCGGGTCTGCCCGGGAGCCCCGGGTCGAAGGAGAGGATGTGTGTGAATGCGTATGTGGAGGAATGGAAGGAGGACGCTGTCCTATTCACACCTGGAGAGGATTGAGAGAGGCAGACCAGGGCGTGGTCGTTATCCTTGTACCGAGATGTCTCGTCCCCTTGTTGATGTCTTGTTGCGTGTGCTCCTGGAGATCAGCTCGGTCCCTCATCGCTCTCTCTTTTCCTCACTCGCGATGTTTGCTTCTCTCGGTTTCTCTGCTCTCTCTCACTCTCTCTTTCTCCATGTCTGTCTCTCTCTCCCACTCACACGCACGCACACAGACACACACATAGCACACACATAGCATGTCGTAAGTGAATTGTGAACAAAACATCTTCACTTTGGTTGCCATGACTCACAGCCCCCCCCCCCACCCCTTCATTTAGCAGAGTATTCCGGGTCATGATGCAGTCTGTCACACAAGCACTTAACAAGGACACACTGTCCATCCCTGACTGCACAGGAGATCGCAGGAAGCCAGAAGTGTTTTTCGGAGACGTCGGCTCACAAAACCATTCTTTAACGGCCGTGAGTCCTTCTCTTAGGCCTGATCTTCACATCTGGAGGCTAGCGTCCTACCAGACATGAGTGACACGTATTTATATTACACATCAGAGTTCAACCAATGGCAAATAAGGCTTTTTGGTGTGTGCATGCAATCAGAAAATGGGTATTGTCCGGGACCAGCTTTGGAAAGAATGCATGTTCGGATTTGTGTGTGTGTGTCCTGAAGCCAAAATCAGTTTCTCCTCCTTTCTTCCCTCTTTAGTCTCTCTGAGTTTAAGTGGTAATTCCAACAGGCGTACACTGGCCTCTTTTGATGATGTCATCAGAAGTGATATTACTGTAGATATCGCCCGTCTGTATGTATGTATGTGTGTGCGTGTACGAGTGTGTAATTTGTGTTTTTTTCTTTTTTTTCTGTGTGTGTGTGTGTGTGTGTAGAGTGGAAGAGAGTCTCCTGTGTTAGAGTGGTGTTCGTGTTGATCCCAGTGTTTAATGTGGCACCATGCTTATCAAGGAGCACTGTAGCGTACCACCGGCTTATCCCTTATGTGCTCTTAAGATAAAAACCCAGCAAAATACTTTCTCGTGATTGGCTTAGGCTGATCCTTGTAAACCCACCCAGTGGAACGGTGATCGAGATAACTCTTCCAATTTTACGCCAGTACTTGAGAGCCAAGGGGAATTGTGGAGTAAGACATTATACCTTCTTTATGTATCCGGGGTTTCTGCACTTCAGTCAGGGAAGGGTGAAGACTGATAGGCCTCTTTGGAATGCAGGACCAACGAATTGTAAATAACCAGATTCAATTTTGTCTTCCATTCAGATTACGAATCAGAAATATAATCGGAATTCAAATTCTTGAAATTGAAGTGTCTAAGCCTAATTGTTTCAGATGCTTCTTTGATTGAATTTACTCTTCCTGGAAGAAAAAAAAACGAAAACTCCAACTTTCACATCAAGGACGTTTTTGACGTCTGAAAGAAACGCTGCGTGATCTGTAAAGGCGGCTTGCGCTTGTTAAGTGCTGACCTCAACACAAGACAAGGACTGATACATCATCTTGTATTCATTGCCTTTAAATGGAGTACAAAATACAGTCTGCATTTGAAATGGGCTCTTACAAACCCCAGGGGAGTCATCTCGTCTGAGCTGTGCATTGTGGGGGAAGTAGTTTATAGCCATTACCCCCGTAACTTTCTCTAATCGCTCCATGCACTGAATGGGGTAGTGGGCCGCCCCAGTGTATTGTATGGTAATATGTTCATGGGTAATTTCACTCTCTCATAAAAATGTTAATCCTCAAAGATAATACAGCAAATGGAGACCGATAATTTGATCTGGCAACCGTCAAACTGCGGGGCCTGGCCCATCACTTCGCCCTCCCTCCCTCTCTTCCTAGCGCTCCCCGATTTCTTAATCTTCGTCTTCTTCGCCTATCTCTCCATTTTTCCCCCCGCATGTCTCTCTCGCCCTGCCTCCTCCATCGCTCCTTCTTTTCCTCCTCATCTCTCTCTCCCCTCTCGCTCCCCATCTCTCTTTCTCTGTCTCTCAGGTGTACTACAAAGTGAATGCAGCAGAAGCCTCTATGGTGCATGAAATTGCATTAGCCATAGCTGTGGCTTCCTGGCAGCTGCCACGGCCCACAGCCGCCTAATGGAGGCTTTTAGTCGGGGGGAACATTCAGACAGCTGGACCCAGGGTCCGGCCCCTTGTGTCTGGGTACCCACGGCCAGATGAGGGGCTCTCCATGGGGGCCGGCAATCGGGAGGCACCAGGGCTTCAGCGGGCCGGCATCAGAGATTCAGAGCACTTACGCTGGGGGGAAAGGAAGGTCAAGCGGGGTCTAAGCTGGTGGATGAAAGAGGACTGGGTTCAGGCTGATATTGACGGGTGAAATCGTGCAGAAAGTAGGTTACGGCAAAGCAATATTGTATGCTTTTCAGGGACGGCCTGACATCTCCGGCATGTCACGGACGGTATTTTAATGGCCGGGAAATTCCTAGCGCTATTTGGCAGGAATACTAAAAGAGTAGTGTGTACACTGTTTATTACAAGTTTTCATCCCTTTAGCCATACTGTACATTTGAAAACGTTCCTGAGGGGACCTTTCTATTGGCTATTAAAAGGGAAAAGCCAGTCGTCTAATCTGTTGCAGTGGTGATGCTGGTGCTGAGTATGGGGAGAGGAGGGTGCTGGCTGGCTTTAGACATGCATCATCCTTCTCTTATGGCCACTGGGAATGAATTACCTACCTACAATCATTATCCATCACCTGTGCTTGTGTGTGTGTGTGTGTGTGTGTGTGTGTGTGTGTGTGTGTGTGTGTGTGTGTGTGTGTGTGTGTGAGAGAGAGAGAGAGAGAGAGAGAGAGAGAGAGAGAGAGAGAGAGATTGGCTTGAGAGAAAGAGGGAGAGAAAGGGAGAGACGGAGATTGAGAGAAAGAAATAGAGAGTGAGAGTGACCGACAGTGAGACAAGAGGCAATAAAGACAGAGAGACCATACTAGAATGTAGTGGTCTGGAGGGGACCTGCTCCATGTTTTGGGCTGCAGCATTAGAGCAGTGCCACAGCGCCTGGTTCTATTGATGTTTCTACTGTTTACAGAGAAATCATTCAGAGCTCCTTCCCACTGATTATTATTTTATTTATGATTCCTTCCTCGACAAGGAGATTGGATCTCATCGGTGAAGGAAAGCGATTAATCTGCTCAATTGCTGTCTCTGGTGTCTTGGTCACTTGTTCATTCATCTGCATGTAAACAAGCTCCAGATCACATTTTGGTTCCCAAACAGCCATACTTGATGAATGACCAAACTGATGTCCAGTAAGAATTACCCTTGAGACAGAAGCAACAGGGGTCTGAGCAAGTAACTGAATTTGGAGTGTGTGATGGAGGAGGAACCGAGCAGAGAGGGGAGGAGAGAGGAGGAGAGGATAGGACAGGACAGGACAGGACAGGAGAGGAGAAACCTCAACCCAAAGAGACAGCCGGGGTCTTGAGAGCGCCTGCCTGAAGCGTTAACAGGGCAGAGAATCTCCCACAGCAACAGAAGTGGCGGCTATTATCACGCTCCGGCCGCGGACGTCAAATTGAGTCATTTCGTCGACGTCCAGCTGGTTGAAGGAGCTAAGGCCTGTACGGCTGAACCTGTGAACCCAGACGCATCACTCAGAACCCACCGGCACCGCCAACGTCACCGGCACTCAAAGGGAAACGCCGTCTGCTTGGCGGCACCTCCACTGCCGAGTCACACGGCAAACCGCCACAAAGTAGTTGGGCAGGGCTTTGAATAATGCTGCGTCATGGAGGACGGAACGGGGCTCTGTTTGGAGAAGGTTCTACCGGAATGGCTTCGCTGGAACAAAAGATGAGTCGCAACGTAGGAAGTCCCGTGCCTTTTACAAAGATCGAGGGAGGTGCAGTACCTTAAACACACAGTGGCTCACACACAAACACACACAAACACACACACACGTACGTGTGAGCGAAAGACACAAACACACCCTGTAGGTTCCAGGTTCCAGATGAGTCTCCGACTGCTCAACCTCATCCCTGATTGATGGAAGCTTTTAAAGCCCCATCATGTGTGTCTGGGTGATTTGTGGGAAGCTGTCTCTTACAGGTCCCTCAGCAACACTGGGACTGGGAGTGTGCACCTGCACCACAAATACCTCCCCTCCCACTGTCTACAAGCTGCCATCACACAAACACACACACACACACACACGCACACATAAAGGACACACAAACAAACACACACACACACACACACAGAGTACTCAGAACCCACACACGTGCAACAGACTCACGTGTAGACTGACTGACGTTAAAATGGGACCGCCAAATAAGTCATTGAACAATATTGTCTGCACATTGACCCCCACCCCCTACGCCTTCCCTCTCAACCCCACTCACTCTCACAGATCAATCACGAGCACACACTTAGTGGCCTCTGTCCTCGACTGACTCTATTCAGGTCACACTAACGTCTTAGCTCTCAGCCCATACCACCCCGGGCTGCAGACAAAGAGACACAGGGAAACGCCACAGTATTTAGGACACGATTAATTATGCCGGTAAAAAAACGCACTTGGAATATTTTCCAACCGTTCGCAATTTCGAGTGGGAAGTCGATGCAATGAATTCAATGATCCGTTTCGGGAATTATGGGTGTAAATGTTATCCAACCTCAGATAGCCATGACTGACACTGTCTTCAAGACAGGATGTAAAATGTGGAGGAGGAATACACATGCACCCAAACACTGACACACTTCTGTTGTTGCATCAGGACCCAGAGGGCTGGGTAGTGTTGTTCGGGGTTTAGAGAGTCTCCTTAGAGAGAGACTGGGAGTCCTTAGCAGACTTTAACCTCCACAACCTGCTGTTTGCCTGGGACTGGCAGACAGCAAAGGAATCCATTTTGTTTTTAATTTCCATTACCGTAAGGAAGCACCTCAGCCTGTTCATCAGTTCTGTAAAACCGCCAATTACAGCTCTGCAGCCACTGCGTAATGTAATGAACTCTTTCATGTGCAGCCTCAGGAGGGCATGTGTGGGTCTGTGCATGCGTGTGTGTAAGTATGCGTGAGCGCATGTTTGTTTGTGTGTACTATAGGCATGTGGGGATTCTGTGTTTTGTGTGCTTGTTTTGTGTGTGTGTGTGTGTGTGTGTGTGTGTTAGCCCAGACTGCTAGGGGATGTGGTCTTTTGAAGTTTATGGTGGAAATGGGGGGTGAATTATGTATTTTGACACAAAGTTAACCTTGAGATTGTAGAGTGAGTCTAAGTAATATCTATACTGTGCGTGTGCATAAGTGTGTGTGTACTGACTTCAGTCCAGATTTCTACAAAGCTTTTAAACTGTAGGCAAAAAGAGAATTTCCTTTGATCTGACTGGTCTTGGTTTTGATGTGGGTTAAGCCTTGGGATAGACCCTAGGCTGAGATGATGTCACAGACAAAGTGAAGCTAAGCTTTGGGTTCAGCGTTGGGTGAGCGAGCAGACCAGACTGGGAGGTTAGCCAGAGCTAGTGCTTAGCAGCTACCAAGCTATCTCCAGCAGCCTGCAGGTTAGTTGTGGGGTGAGATTTAAGACTGTGTGTAAGTTAAATCATTACCCTCCAGTACACACACCTTGTAGTCAGGAAAGGGGTTTGAGTTAACCCCTCCTCTTCGAAGAACTACCCCGTTGTTCTGTGTGTTTCCGGGAGGTAGAGAGATGAAGCTGCGATAAAAGGCGGTGAGGGTTATGAGTGCGCTCTGACCTTGGTGAACCAGCTGGGGGTGTCAGGGCTGGGATGATGGAGGGAGGGATGGAGAGAGAGAGACAGAGAGAGAGTGTTTTTCTGTCCTTACAAGTCACATTTAGTATTTTTTTCTCATTTTGCTTCTTTTTTTTACAACTGAGACTTTAAAAGCTTTTTATTATGAAATCTATTTGACTTTGGTCACATACGCACACCACAACTACAAACAGTCACTTCCTTCTCAAGAACACACACACACAGACAGTCTAGAGCCAGTGGCAGTCTACTCGATGGGAACCAACCATGACCCACTTTTACGGATGTGTTGATGCGTTCAAACTGACTCCTGCGGCCGCTACAGACTCAGGTGTGATCAGGTGTTGGATGTTAGTGTGACTGTGTCTGTGTGTGGGTGTGTGTGGGTGTATGTGGGTGTGTGTGGGTGTGTGTGAGAGAGTAAGGGAGTCTGAACTCGTGTTTGTGTGTGTGAGACAGACAGATATAAAAGGTGTCTGACTTTGTGTGTCTATGTGTGTGTCTGTGTGTCTGTGTGTGTGTGTTTGTGTTAAAAGACAGACAGCTGTCCCCCAGATTCACCTCAAGGTGTCGGTGCCCTCTCTGTAGCGGAGTCTGCTACCAACATCCCAATGTGCTCCCAACACACACACACACACACACCGCCACGGAGACACCTCATGTTCCTGTTAGATAAGCATGCGAGCTCGCCCTACTTACCCCCACACATCTACTTGGAAAAACAACCGTGATTTTCCTTGAATTGCCACTGGAGCCATCTTTATGTGAACAAGCAAAAAACAGACTAGAATATTCCTCTCTGAACCCCTCTCAATTCTGCCACGTTATGCTAAATGGGGGGAGATCATTACATCCAGACGGTGGCTTCTCTTTTCACGTTCCAGAATTTGGTCCCCATTTGTTCTCGCTGTCTCACTGACGTGGAACAGATTCCTTAACTGAGGCCAAAAAATGCTGGAATGATCAAGTATTTTCATATGGAGACATCCGTCGTCTAATCCCGCGCCGTATCACCCTCATTACTCCTTGTCATCTCCCAAATGATTCAGCAGCTCATGAATTATTCATGAGACGACCTCCCCGGTCGACCCAGACGGGCGGGAAACCTGCTCAGAGACAGGAAGCACAAACACAACGCCAGAAACTCCTCGAAATGTCAATAAATACGCTCACATTGGCGCTTTGTTGAACAACAAACAGCAGCGCTTCCCGTCGCTTCCTCCGTGGCCTGGCTCCAGAGGACTGCAGAGGCTGCCGCGCGTCGCTACGTTAGCGAAGCTAGCGCGCGTCGCCGGAACTCAGCGCGGCTCCATCCATATGGAACACATCGCACGAGACCTAGGAGTTGGAACTACACGGCCATCTTTTTTGTTCAGGAGGGGTGAGCCTAATGCCCCGAGATGCAATTTCAATCTCGGCTTGATCTTCTTTGGACGAAACACGAAAGGATACATGACAAGATATTAAAACAGGGTTTGTGTTCGATAACCCCTCCCCCGCATTGTCCCCCACCACCACCAACCTCCCTCCTCACCTGGAGATCTGCACCCCACTAGGTAAAATAATTGGAGGAGAATTGCTTCTGGGCTTCAGGGGGTATTGTAATTAAAATGGCAGTGTGTACGACTATCATGCCTGCTGTATGAGCCGTCCATACGCCATAGAGGAGGGTGACAGAGAGGAAGGAGCTGAGGGGCTTATCGTTTTCCGACCGTATACATGAGCTCTCGAAAAATCACATTAATAAATATAACAAATGATTTCCCGAAAGGCCAAAAGTATTCTGGTATATTAGTATTCGGTGCGCTCCCATAGGAGCGCACCGAATAGCCATCCGTCACTTTTATTTCCTCCCTCTGTCCTCCCCTAACGGCTGCGACGGGAATCCTCGTTGGGGGACGCGACGGGGGCGAGAGGCTTTCAGGTCATAACAATAAAAGCGGCGTGGCGAAGAAATATGCTACGCATGAGCCGCACAGGCCTCCCGTAGCACAGGGGGCCTAGCCACCCCCCCCCCCCCCCCCCTCCCCCCCACCACCCTTCCCCCACCCACCACCATCCGACCACTGTAGCTGCTTGGTTTGCGCGGCGCCGTCCAGAGACCTGTCTGTCTCAAGGCCGTCCTCTCCAAATGTCTGTCATTACCTTATCTTCTCTCCGCTGCCCAATGATGAGCTTGTCGGAACGGCGACAGCGTCATTCAATTGCTTTGTAAAGTGTTTGTGGGTGCGTGGGTGTGTGTGCGTGCGATCGTGTGCGTGTGTCGGCGCATGTGGGTGGGTGGGTGGGTGGGTGGGTGTGTGTGTGTGCGGGAGTGTGTGGGAGTGCGTGGGTGTTCACGTGTGTATGTGTATTGCTCAGGGACTCCACATTGTTTTACTGTCAGCATGCTCGTAGTGTTTGTGTGTAGTGACAATGAGTTATGTATTCAATATAACCCCAACCCGATATGAAAAGCATTACTATTTATCCCTCCCTTCCCCTTCCCTCCTCCTCCTCTCATCGTCTACAGCTTAGTCTTCAATGAGTTTATCTCTCTGTAGTCTTATCCTTACCGTATATCTGTACCCAAGACCCTCATCATGTAACACACACACACACACATACACACACGCACACAACCCCCTGGAGCAACAGCACAGCGTGTGGAGAAAACACCCCCCCCCCCAGCCCCCGACAGCTTCAAAGAGCGAATGGACGTTTCCATAGGAACAGCAATAAAAGCAATTAGATGGAATGTGGTGAAAAGAAAAAGAAACAGGCTTGATGATCCATCGGAGCAGAATGGCCCTCTCCAAATTCCTTCAGAGACCAGCAGAATCACACAATCAGGACTTCCTTTTGCTCGCTTTGGCTCATGTCTCTCCCGTCCTCTCTTCATCTCCTCTCATCTGTCCTCGTCTCACTCCTCTTCCGGTCTCGCCTCCCTCCCTCACCCTTTCTTCTCCTCCTCCCCTCCTCTGCTTTTCTGCTGATCAGAAGGAGGGTCTGGGAGCGTAAGGATCAAATCTCAACCTGTCCGAGGAAAGTGCACTGATCTGAGAGGCCTGGGCGAGAATAGGAGGAGGCGGAGGAGAGGCGGAGGAGGAGGGGAAGGTCCCGGACAGGAACATGGGCGCTGCAGCGTGCAGGAGAGGAGACTGGCGGAGAGGGAAAACGAAGGGATGACGTGCGAGAAAAAAAAAAAAAAAGAGAGACAGAGGAATAAGAGAAGGACGGGATGAAGAAAGATAAAGAACGAATGAGGAGAGAGATGAGGCGGAGGAGGAGAAGGAGGAGGCAGAGGTGGTTGTGGCTGACCCAGTGTTAGGACATACACAGCCATTAGGACTCATCTGCATAATATTGCTAGGCCTCATTACCTGTGGCTGTTGAACTGGAGAGGCAGCACCAGGTAGCACTCCTCCTCTCCCTCCCTCTATCTATACCCTCTTCCTGGCTAATAGCATCTCCTCCCCTCCCTCTTTCTCCCCCCCACGTCCATCCCTCCCTCCGTCCATCACAGGGCAGTAAGAGAGATGAAGGGAGCATCTGACAGCATCTGACCCTCTCCACCTCTCATCCATCATCAGGTGATTTCCCCCTCTCTCTCTCTCTTCTCTCTCTCTCTCTCTCTCTCTCTCTCTCTCTCTCTCTCTCTCTCTCTCTCTCTCTCTCTCTCTCTCTCTCTCTCTCTCTCTCTCTCTCTCTCTCTCTCTCTCTTCCTCCATCTCTCCAGACCTCCGTTCTCCTTTTCCTCCCTCCCTTTCTCGTCAGAGATCTCACGTTCCGCGTCCCGTCGTCGGTCTCTTCCTCCCTCTTTCTCTTCATTACCTCGTCCCTCCATCTCTCCACCTCCGCTCGCTGCAGGCTAAAGAATTGAGTGTGTGTGTGTGTGTCAACTGCAGCTTAGCAGAGAACACAATCTTTCAGGGGAGAGAGTGATTTTCTTTCCCCCCTCTCCTAATCTCTCTATCACACTCTCAAACTTGAATCTCCTGTCGTGTGTTCATCCACATGATTTTTTCCATATCAAATTTGGACAGGATTATTTTCGCTGTCTAACTGTTGGACCTTTCACACAGAAATACTGCCGGAAAAAATCACTTCTATCACAGAATAAATATATAAATAAAGAAGTAGTTTAGACAATCAAGTATGAAATGTGTCACAGGTGCCAGTCACAGTTAACAAAGTGTGTATTTTTATTATATTCTTTGCAGGAATCTGGTGTATGTGTGTAGGAAAAATGTTCCCTCATTGCTTTGCAATCTAACCGCGTATCTTTCTGTGAATGCAAGCACTCACTGAAGGCAATCGATGAGTCACAACGCAGGCAGATAAAACATCAGCAGACATGGCATCCATCGCATCCACGTGTCTTACTTGTGTGTGTGTTTTTGTTTTGTCGCTGTGTTGTAGGACTTGGGCGAATGACGGGAGCAATCAATACGTTTCTCTCAATCCATGTGTCCCTCTCTCCTCTGCTCTGCTCTCTCCTACACACTCGTTTGCTCACTCAGGGGCTGGGGGAGGTGTTTTTTTTGGGGAGGGAGTTAGGACCACCAGCACAAAAAGACACTGTTCATGTTCCCTCTCTCCATCTCCCACGTCCTTTCTTCCTCTCCCTCTCTCGCCTTCCTCTCTCTCTCTCCCTCTTTCTCTACCACTCGCTTCACTTCTCACACCGATCGCTTACTCTTTCTCTCTCTCTCTCTGTTTTCCACTCCCTCTTCATCCCCCACTTGTACCTTCTCTCTCTCTCTCTCTCTCTCTCTCTCTCCTCTCTCTCTCTCTCTCTCTCCTCTCTCTCTCTCTCTCTCTCTCTCTCTCTCTCTCTCTCTCTCGCCCTCTCCCTCTCTTCCTTGCTGACAGCTGCGGATGCTTTGCTGTGTATGCAGCCTACGCCCTATCTGGGCATGAATTCATTTAGCTGCCACTGGGCGCCTCTCCACAGACTCAGCACTGAGTTGATCAGGGGGCAGAGGAGCCATTAAAACAGCATAATTCATGACGCCAGGCCCATACAGCTGTGCACACGTACAGACACGTCATGTCGTTTTGCCGACGGCAAAGAGACAAATGGCCAGTCGTTAAGCTCTTCTCCACGTATGGAGAATCTATACGAGCAGTGTTGTTTTGATTTGCATGGAAAACCACTGACTCAATGGCAAACGACACGTTTCCAACATCAAAGGCTTCCACGGCAGAATGAGGCGTTCCGTGTTGACGCTGGGTCGTGCAACACTGCCAACATACTTGATGTATGTAAATTGCCCTCCTCCAGAAGCTTTTTTTATCCACCGATATTTCCATGGAGGCATGATAAATGACGGCCTTTCACCGCTTTCCACGTGTGCGATTGGCGAATGCATCATTTGCAGCACTGTGAGGAGGAACAGGCTTCCCATATTGCCCTGAGGTCGATGGCTCCGTGCTCGGTGTGGTAGGGGCCATCCAGAGCTGATTTTGTGCTACCTAAATGCTCATTCTTTATCCGTCTTCAATTCCTTCCTCTCATTCTTCTTTCTTCCTCCCTTCTTTCCTTTCTTTCGCAAGTCAGGTGGCTGAGCGTGTGAGGGATTGGGCTAGTAATCCGAAGGTTGCCAGTTCGATTCCCGGTCATGCCAACTGATGTTGTGTCCTTGGCCAAGGCACTTCACCCTACTTGCCTCGGGGGAATGTCCCTGTACTTACTGTAAGTCGCTCTGATAAGAGCGTCTGCTAAATGACTAAATTGTAAATGTCTAAAATGTAAGTCATACCTAACTTTCAACAGCCTTCCTTCCTTGTTCCTTCCTTCCTGGCATACATCTTCCTTTCTTTCGATCTTTTTTTTTTTTTCCCCTTCCTTCCATTCTTCTATTCTTTCTGTAGTCCATGCATGTACACTGGGCATGCCTACAAGCCCCAGCATTTAGGGAGACCACATATCTCTATGCACCTCTGGTAATGAATCATTACCACCTCCCTCACTCAAATTTACCAATGAATATTCATGAGAAAATTGTACTCTGCAAGTCACTCAGTCTCGAGTCATTCTGCTGAACTATTAATGGGAATCCATTAACCTGTTAACAGCCATCATATTCTAACCTTCAATTAACTGACATTACAGATTCATTTATTCTAATAAGTAAAGCAAAGTTCAAACATAGCTTAAAATTAGATGCATCTAACGTGCAACAAATTCAGATTTCTTCCTGAACATGACGTCTTTAGTATGTCATAAAAACATGTTTGTGTGTGTGTGTCTATGATCATCTGCCACAAAGTAAACTCCCATACATTGTGCTCCTGCAGATGACTGTAATGAGATCATTTCCCAAGAGAGATTTGGTCCTAGTTGCTGTTGTTAGGTCGTTACAAACAGCAGGGTCATTACAGCGCTGTCAGCCGCACAAGCTAATGTCTTCTGACTCAACCGTAGGGACTGAGACTGACTCCTCGGCTACTGTGGAGAGGATCCTTCTCCTCACTCCTCTCAGACGCTCGCTTCTCCTGGTCTTGTTGTAGTGTTGTACAGCCATGCATATTTAACACCAGCGCGTCTTCAAGCGCTCAACTTGTTCATTAGCATTTGGAGGGCTAATGAAAAGCTGGAACCCTCACTGTTCCTACGACCACCTTCCCCCCCCCCCTCCCCTCTCCGCACCGACACACATACATGTAAACACAGGCGCACACAACCTCCATACACGCACGTGAGGTGGCCGGATGCTTTAGTAAGCGGTCAGCAAACGACGTCTCTCTATCTCTGATGATAGAGCGGCCTGAAAGGATTTGTGTGGTCTCTCGTCTTGCCATCTCTCTCACGGTGTTTGCCTTTCACTCTCTCTCTCTCTCTCTCTCTCTCTCTCTCTCTCTCTCTCTCTCTCTCTCTCTCTCCCTCTCTCTCTCTCTCTCTCTCTCTCTGTGTTTCTGTCTCCCTCTCTCCCTATTCCTTTCCCTCCTGCACTCCCTCCACCTCTCCTCCTCTCTCCCAGGGCAGCATGGCCTGTGGCCCTGGACACACGGCTGGCAGGGCTCCTCTCCCTGGCCCCGGCTCTGGCTGTAGCCACGGGGACCAGCCTTCTGAAGCTCATACAAGCCACGTGTAGCCCTCCCTCCCCTCATATCACTGCTATGGTGCATTTCTGTCTGTTTCTTTCTTTCTGTTTGTCTCTTTCTATCTCTCTCTTTCTGTCTCTCCACTTTTCTGTCTCTCTTTCTGTCTCACTTTCTGTCTCTCTCTCTGTCTCTCTTTCTGTCTCTATTTTGCTGTCTTTCTGTCTCTCTTTATTTCTGTCTCTCTCTCTCTTTCTGTCTCTTGGGGAGCAGAAGAGGTTTGAGGAAATGGGGGGAGGTAGGAAGCAAGGTACTGGCAAAGTGGAGAGGACAGGGAGGAAAGCAAAGATAGTGGGAGGAATGAAGTGAAGGAGATGGGGATGGAGAGGGAGAGTTAATCTGTAGAGAAACAGATTGGCTTTCCCTTTGCCTCCCTCACAATCCTTCAAAGCTGTCCATAAATACCTTCACCACAACACTCAGCTTCTAAGACACTCTACAAACTCAACCACACAAACACACACAGAGACTCACACACACAGACACACACACACACAGACACACACACCTGTACCGTGACGTCAAAGTCACAGCCAAGGAACTCATGCGGCTCTCAACTTTCTCTCCCAGGCACATGGGGTGATAAGAGAATAGGGTTGGTGACTTGAAACATTTGGGTCAATAAAACACAGAGCTGTTTTATGGCTCAAAAGGAAATTGATTTCTTTGCAGCCCCTTGTGTTGTGACCTTCCAGAGCTAGGCGATGGACTCTTTCATAAGACCTAAAGACCCAATCTAGGCTGTTTGTTTGTTACGTCAGCATCCTTACAGCTGAGCTGATGTTGTGTCAGTGAAGTGAGGGAGTATTTGCAGTCTGGTCTGGAACATTTTCTTTTCTAACCTGAGAGCAACGATATCTGTCTGTTTTTCTGCTTGTCTGTATTTGAGGACATAAAATGCAATACAATGTAAGTAATTACCCCGAAATATTCAAAAGAAACTTTATTTCTAGACGCAATCATAAAACTGCAAATCCTCAGGTAATGAGTTTGGTTTATTATCTGTTTACCCGACGTAATGTGCTATTCACATCAAACACTATTTCATCCTGGAAGCACTGACACGTTGTGATATGTTATGGGGGAGTTTTTAATGTTTTAAAGTCGATTCCCTCGTCTTGGTTGGCCAGGTTTTCACAGGTGTTTCTGCTTGGTGGTCTTTCAAAACACCCATAGATGCACTTTCAAGGAGGATGACTTGAAAATACAATTGATTCGTTGTTTAAGAATCCTGTGTATGTGTGTGTGCGCGTGTGTGTACGCGTGCATGTGTGAATTCTGTGACACCACTAGAGGCCGGAAGATTACGTTTCCCACCCGGGGAGAGAGGGGTGATTGTCTCACAGGGGGGTGAGATAGGTGTAACAGAGGCAGTTGCGCTGCTCATCAGCCCTCCCCACACTGGCACTCTGATTTGCAAGAGTGACTACTAACCAGCCACCCTAAGGAAAAGCTAGCTTTTCACTGGCGCACTGTAAATTAGCTTGAGAACTGAGTTTTTTAACCAATTCACATCGGCTACATCGGCTACCACATACAAAGGACTAAGGGTCATCCAGCTGAGGAAAAGGTTTTTATTTTGGCCGGATTGCAGCTCTTGGGTGAGCGTTTAAGTTCAACTTTTGTATTCTTAATAATGAATCATTTAAGTTATTACTTTCTCTCTATTTCTGTTGTCCTTTAATGAAGAATTATGTTTATACTACTTTTTGAAACGAGAACATTAAATGGATCATGTTTATGTAGAATTAGGAAATGAAACGCTTTGTTTCTGTTTTAAAACCTGCTTTGCGTACTCCTTGGCAACCTTTGCACTACTAAGGCCAGGCATATTGAGGAACAGCCTCTCATGGTGTTACAATTCATACAGGCTATGACTGGGAAGGAGTCAATGAATCTGACCTGCTGCACGTTCCTGACATTTCTTCAACACATCCGTTTTACTGGGAATCGCCTTTCCTGACTGTCCTCTGTCTCCCCCTCTCTCCCCCTCTCTCCCCCCGCCCCCCCCTCTCTCTCTCTCTCCCTCTATGAGATCATTACAGCCACAGATTTAACGAGTAAGAAGTGCCCTCTACAGCACGGCAGATGCGAGGAACACACACTCACACAAAACAAACACAGGGAGCTCTCGCTCGCACGCACGGACACACGCAAGCAGGCCCACGCAAAACACACTTTGGTTGGGCCATGTGTGATTTCCCTGGGTAAATGTGCGATGTGCAATTGCTTTCATAGCAGCATGCACTTAGCTCCATGGGCAGGAAAATCCCTGCTGTGTGACCCTATGTAACACATGAGCCATGATATTGAAGTCTGTTCGAGAGAAATAAGAGAGATGCAGAGATATATTGAAAGATTGACTAGATGGATGTCTGTTCAAGATAAGGAGAGAGTCAAAAAAAAGAGAGAGGCTCATTTCTATCATAACCGAATGGATCTGGAACACAAAGGCTCAACGCCCCTACGAACCAGCCAATCGGAGCCTCTCAGAGGAGATCTCCTAGAGATCCGCTAGATCTCGTTCTCCTGCGGATGCTGGTCATCGTCGACCACGTTGTGGCGAGGGCGTGGCGTGAGATTGACAGACGATGTCTCCAGGGTTCATTAGTGTTCCAGTAACCGGCCCTGTTAGCATGTCTGGTCTCATTAAGGCTGATGCTGTCAGCGCCGTCGGCCTTTAATTTGTTTTGATTGGGTCTAAATCATCACGGAGGCAGACAGACGAGTCCCATGCAGCTAGATACTGAGGGGAGGGGGAGATGAGACTGTACCACTGGACATGTTGAGATATGACTGTGGCTCTGCTCTAAACCCTCACTAGGACTTGAGGGATTTGAGCGTGTCGTTGATGATGAACAGTCCTGTAAGCGTCATGTTTCCCTCGATGCTATAAAAGTCTCTCGCGTATGATTCACGCCGTTCGATTCTGCTCGCTTCGTGGACTCTGTCGTCCTTTGAAGTGCTGCAGATGTGGTCTCTGAATGGAGAGCATGCTGGGACCCGCGGCCAATTCAGAGTCCATACTCTCCTCGTCTCCTCTTCTCCTTGGCTTCATCCTCCACCACTCCTCTTCCCACCTGTCTCTCAAGTCCCCAAATCTAGTGAGCGGATCGCAGAAGGTTCCAGAAGGCCACAGGCTCTGAACACTTCCTCCATGAGTTCACAGGTATTCACAATGTTTCCATTGCCCCAGAGGGGATTCATCATGAGGCCAGCGATTATAATTTGTTCCCCCCCGAAATTTGTCATGTCTGTGCGGCTCTATGCTCGATGTTCTGGAACCACACTAGTATCGACTCCATCAATCAGTATTACCACGGTAACATTCTGAAAGCTCCACTTCCCCCCGCGGGCAGTGGAGAGGAAAGGCAATTATGCAGCCAGCATATGATAGAAGGAGAGAGAGAGAGAGAGAGACAGAGAGAGAGACAGAGAGAGAGAGCAGAGGCAGGTATAGAAAATAAGGGACGATGAGAGAGAGAAAGAGGCAAAGAATAAAGCAAGAGAGAGAGAGAGAGAGAAGCGGGACTGAAAGAGTGGGAGAGAAAGAGAGGGGGAGGGAGAGAGAGAGAGAAAGGGCAGATAGATGGACGCATCCATAAGCTTTGGCAAAATTCTCCGCGAGGCTGGTGCTCACTTATGTTTGTCTCACAGACAATGGCTCATGTACAGACTCATGTTCCAAGCACAACGACAGGTCCAGGTCCAGGACGACCACAATGGAATGTTCTGGAGATGTTGGTTATTGTCTCCTAAGAATAGGAACAAGCTGAGTCAGTCCAGGTGGTCTGAGTGCTCCTCCCCAGGTCACATGACCTGATGGCTGCTCCTCTCCCCTGTGCCGACTCCTGCCTCTCCAACACACAGAGTTCCACCCCAGAGGAGATCAAAACAAAATGAGGGCCCAGAATCGATCGAAATGGCGACAAATTAAGCAGCACGCCAATAGCTCATCCCAATTAAGATGCCGGGAGGATATCAAGTCCGACGTCAGCCCGGTCCGGCCCGTATTGATTTGGTGCTCCAAGGCATTGGACCAAGTCCGACATACTTTCAGCATGACTCAGAGCCGGTTATTGATATAGGGGCATGAAGAGGGGTGCGTCAATTTCCCCAGCCTTAAACTGCATGTTAAACCGATATAAAACACTGCGAACAACACCAATATGCACCCCCCTCTAATGCACCACTGTCATCGGGCATCGATGTGCTAGGATCAGCACTGACCCTGACTGTCTGTCTGTCTGACTGACTGCTTGTCTGTCAGCAAAAAAAAAAAAGCTGTGGGTATTCAAGTCTCCACACAAAATGAGTAACAAGCCAAACAAAGTTGCCATCCATTTCGGCTTCCTGTGTGACATGAAGGATGATCTGTTCCTAAAAAAAAAAAGAAATGACTAAATGTAAAAATGTTCCCACAATGTTCAGGAAGCCGGCTGAAACTTTAAATGAACAGAGATGCACCACTGTTTACATTAGCAATTTTCGACATGGAGCACACTTAATTTGAAACTGTTTAATTCAGCACGCCACACCAGTGATAAGACACTCAATTTTTTCCATTATCCGTTTGGTGAAGGAAATCTGGTTGGAAACATTTATCCTGGCTCATTCTTAACAATGCCTACCTTTCTGTCTCACTTCATTTCTCTCGCTTTCTTTAAACCTTCCCTCCATCTTGAACTCCCTCTGTTGTGCTTGACAGTCCTGAATGTGCTCCTGAGAGAGCATAGGATGACAGTGGTATTTATTCTCCTGATACACCATCTATATACCTGTTTGCTTCCTTGACAGAAAGAAAAACCCACTCTTGAGTAATACCTTTGGCGATGTGACACCATCTTGCAAATATGGGCTGTGGAGCTAAGTGACAGGGAGAGAATGGCTGTTATTTCTACTTTTACATACCAACTGTTCCTCTCACCACAAGGAGACACGCTGCACTCCAACAACAAAGCATCATTAAAACGCGGACACAGCTATTTGTTATGTTTGAATGATTCAAACAGGAATTATTAAAATACTGATGGAGGCATCTCTAGGAACAAAATGAACACAATTTACTTTATTATTTATTCTGCTTGATGCTTTTCTTTGTATTATGACATCTCCATTGTGTTGGATAAGAAAACAAAAGTAACTCATTTTAGTCTTTATTGAAGAGTCCTATTTTAGTCTTTATTGAAGAGTCCCTCAGAGTTTACAAACCAGATGCACTACTTTCCTCCATTTTCAGTGGGTGAATAATAGCCAGAAGTGCTCAGAGCCTGACATGGTTTTATCTATTTATTACATTTTGGTTCAAATGGAAACACGAGAAAACTACTTCAACATAAGCCTCTAATCTCCTAAATTTCATTGTCTGGGTAAATATGTTAATGCCCTCCTTCATTTTCTGGAAACAATAACCGGGAGAAAGCAATTTTACCATTAGCGAGAAAAAGTGCCTCGCCTCGGTCTGATAAACGAGCTTATCCTTAATCCTAATTGTGTCAAAAACTGGATTTTCGTACTTGGTTTTATAAACAGGCGCCAGGACAGCGCACCATAATGTAGTTTGCAACCAATCCCACGTGATCCCAACCTATCAGGTGTTGTTTAACCTTGTAGTGTGGTAATGGAGAGAGAACCCAGGCCTAAAAGCACAGGAGTGTATACGTGTTCCTGTGGAGGTAATTGGCTAGTCTGGGCTGTAGAAGCGTACAATACATAACCCTTTAGATTACAAGTCCCTTATCAGCTACCCACCAGACATGTGTGTGAGTGTGTGTGTATGTGTGTGTTTGGTGTGTCAGTGTTTGTAGTGTGTGTGTGCGTGGGAGAGGTGGATATAGATCAGTGCTCATAGTGTGTGGCTTGAAGCTGTTGTAAGCCTTTAATAAAACTGTAAGACTTTAATTGTGACAAATTAAGTATGATGTAGAATTCTGCTCAGGTGGTAGGCTACTAATGGTTATGGTATGGACACTTCAAACTGTAACTTTTACGAATCCCCAGCGACATGTACTATCTTAATAATGTGACTTGTGGTTTATCATCCTGTCTGATTTGCATTTTTTAACACAGGATTTAACTTGATTGTGCTTAAATAGGCTTAGCCAAGAGATTTGATATTCACTCTATGTTCAAAAACCTGCCTAGTAATGCGTTTTAGAGAGTCGATAGGCCTATAGACCAGTCAAGTATGAAATATTTCTGTAACAAAAGAGATATCGAAGGGAAAAATAACATTTCAACTAAGTGTATCCCTAGGCCTGCTAAAAGAACGTGCGCTAGCGGAATTACCGCGCGCATCCCTTGGGAGATGGGTGCGAACTGTGGGTAGTGCTCGTGCGCAATATCATAGCAGCCGAGGACACGCGACGCGAGCATCAGCAGCGCGCGAGGTAGAGGAGAGGAGAGCCGGAGATAAAGAGAGAGAGGGAGATACTAGAGAAAGAGACCGCGACTGAGACAAGTGTCTTTCTAAGAGCTTTCCCTCACAAAGATAGTTGGTTTGTCACCATTCAATCAACGTTATGCTGCTGTAATAGGAGTGTAACGGACTGGAGGAGGGTGGTTTAACTCACCACGAAGAGATCTATGGTTGGATTTCGGCTTTTCTTTTCTTCGCCAATGCAAAAGGAAATATGCAGCGAAGCTTCACCCTCCTCTACACCAGTTTTCTGGGAATTTGCTTGGGTTCAAGTTTTCCAAGTAACATCAATATAGGTAGGAAAAGAACTCACTCAAAACCCTAGTTCCGCAAAATGTGTTAGAATATTTTTTTCGGTCAGGAACCAAAGTGTATATCAACAAGTTCCTTAGGCGAACCGTTTTCTTCAGATATAAAGTTAGACCACACAAACGAATACATTATATTATTGATAGGGATGTTGTGTACGACATCGTTTTTGTTGATGTCAAACTACGTCTTTTCTCCTCCACAGGGGGATTATTCCCAATCGAATCGCATGAATATGAGGTGTTTCGGTTTGCCCTCACGCATCACCAGGATATCCCTAAACTGGTTCCCCAGGTGGATATGGTCAAGCTGGGGAACAGCTTCTCCATGACATATGCTTGTAAGTATACTTATAACACGATGTCCCATCACTCTTTTCTTGGAGAAAAGCTAGCCTACCCACTTTGACATTTTTGCCATAATTATTTATTGGATTTAATTATATCTGTTGCACCCCCCTATCAAAAATGATATTGATATTCAAATCAGTCGCAACATCTTTACCATACAGATTGTAGGCCTATTTGATGATCGTGAGAGTTAGTCAAATAATCCATATTTACAGTAGTTTGTAATGTTTTTAGCGGGGGAGAGACATTGCTCTTTGTGCTCTCTCACCTGCATCGCCGTCTTTTCAGCGCACGATGACACAAAGCGGTGACGGGATTTCACAATGCTTTTGTTTTCAGCATAAGGCGAGCCTAATGTGCATGTCAAAGCATTTCATTAATTAAGATTAGTCCCTACGATTCGCATTTGCTACTATGTAAACAGCAATGCCAGCATGAACGATGAAAAAGCATAGCTGATTAGCCGATGATTCCGATTTATTTATTCTTCGCTGTAGGCGACATAGCATCTACTTTATGTGAGTGTTTACAACATTCCAGTTTGATATTATGTAGGCCTATAGAATACGTTGTCTCGGCTCTGTCATACGGAATTATTCCTCCTATCTCACAGTTCCCTCAAGGTAATATTTTGGAGGATCTCGTTTCACTTTTCTTAATTGTTAACACAACATGCCATATATTTACCTGTGTAGTTCATACACCTTCGGCAGAATAATGGTACATACGTCTATTATGAATGAGCACTTAATCTGCAAGGTGACAATCTGAGGCAGGATTAATGGCTGATTGGTCACGCAGCAGATCAATGAACGTTTGGGGTCAGGGCAGTCAGGACGCCGCTGTCCTGTTCATGAGTCAACTACGGAATCGACCCAGTCGTTCTGGTCCTTTCATGTCAAGCAAATCATTGTCAACTTTTTCTCCTCCACCCCCTACTCCCCCCCCCCCCCCCCCCCATCTCCCTCAATTTCGAATCCGGGCTGTGTGCTCTAAAGACTAAAGGTGCCCTTGAGTTTCATTCTGTCTCTCTCTCTCTCTCTCTCTCTCTCTCTCTCTCTCTCTCTCTCTCTCTCTCTCTCTCTCTCTCTCTCTCTCTCTCTCTCTGTCTCTCTCTCCCTCTCACTCTCTCTCTCCCTCCCTCTCCCTCTCTCTCCCTCTCTCTCTTGTTACACATGTGACACTTCAGAATAGCACAAGGCCTACCTACATCCGAGCGACTGAAGTCACACACAGAGTGGATTTTCTGTTCTGACAATCCTCACCGTACACTCTTTACTACCAGCGATGCGTGTGTCACCTGCGTTTTCAGTTTCCGATTTCAGACAGTGACATATGCGTTTATCTCGTTTTTGTTCTCTCCCTCAGAGAAGACTGGAATTTGGAAAAAAAAAGGCTTATTTTCCTCCCGCTTGTCACGCGCTCCCTCAGATCTGGGCCCAAGCTTTGAGCAGCTCTACCTCACAGAGATAAAGAAGAAAGATCCGTCATCGACTACACCGCAAAACCATCTGGCTTCGTACAATTCAAACTCGTTTAGAGTTCTTAAGGGATTCCCACACAAGCACGTACTTGCTCGGCAATTAAAAGTTCACGTCGTTTAATCATTTTTTTTTAAGGATGTATGCACGTTTAGTTTAGCATAGATTATGCTACTGGAAAACAGATCGGTGCTCTACCACTGAGCAGTGTTGACAAGGAATCCAAAGGATTCCGTCTACTTTTGTGGAACTGTGATGGCGTGCCCCTGTTTAGCTCTGTGCTCTGCAGACATCGCTCCATGGAAGTCCATGCTCCACTGATCTCTCTGCAGGCTTTCAGCAGCCGCGCTATCTCCCCTACCCTGTGGAGAGGAGGATGCACCACTGGATGTGACCAGACATCTAAACAGGATGCTGTTCTCCACAGCAAACACACACACACACACACACACACACACACTCAAGCATGTGTGCGCATACACAAACACGCACCCACGTGCACTCACAAGCAAACGCACAGAACCTCCCCACACCCCAAACACACACACACACATATGGCGAGTCAACCCAGAAATGACTGCGTGTCATGGAAGTTACTACGCAGTGTATTTTGGCACGGCCCTTTTTGGCAGGGCGACTAGTGAACGTCGTCCTGCCAAAAAGGGCCGTGAATGCACCCCTCCTACATGGACTGACCGCGGCGGGGGGTAGCCGTCGCGACATCTGTCACGACCGCGTCGCCCGTCGCCGTCGGCTCAGCCGCGTCTTCTCGTCAGCGATCTGGCCGCCGTTTGACTTCTCGTCCGCCCCGAGGGCCGAGCCGCGTGAGGCGCTGGCGATCTGACACGGCTACGCCAGGTTCCCAGATTGTGTAGGTGTGCGTGTCGCCTCCGCCTGGCCTCTCCGGCCTCCGCCTGGAGGGAGCAGAGGGAGAGCAGTCAGCTGTGACGTCTCACCCACGATCCGACGGGTGCCGCCAGAGGTGTTGGCACGCGGTGTTGTTGGAAAGCTGTTGCCATGGATATTAAGGACGTGGGCGGGAGACAAGGGGCACCTGCGTAGAGCTCTTTGGGTATTTCCTGAATTTGTGCTGGGTAGCTTGCGGTGAGGCCGTCCGTAAAGAGGCTGATTTCACAGTGGTGATGGTCTGGTGGGTTACTCTGGGACGTGGCCCCTCAGTCACAGAGTTCACACTGTGTGTGTGTGTGTGTGTGTGTGTAGGCATTTGTCCAGCGTTTGTGTTAGCGGGCGGGTGGGTTGGCCTGTGAATGGTCGCATGGTGCGTCTATTTTGTGCGAGTGTCTGAATTCACCCGTGTAAGTGTGTGTGTGTGTCTGTGTGAGTGGTGGGAATGCGCCTAGGGGGCTCTGGGATGCAGGGTGGTGGTGGGTCGGGGAGGAGGGGTTTGTGGGTGTGAAAGGCAGCGTGGGTGAATAGGCCCTTGTGCCCGGGGGATGAATGGCACTCCGGATGGGACTGATCCCCATCAGCTGGCTCCTGTATGACCAGAACAGCCACTTCCTCCAGCCCTCCCCCCCGCCCCCACATCTCCTCCCCCCCTCCCCCACCCCCCAACCACCACCACCCGTGCCCCCCCCCCCCCCCTCGCTCGTTGCATCCCCGTCTCCCTGCCACCTGCTGGGTGGGGTCGGCGGGGGGAAGCAGGGATGAGAATGGGGAGGGAGGATGGCTAGGGGGGGAAAGGGGGAGGGGCCTAACGAAAGCAGAGGTAACAGAACAGGAGCGGAGGAGGAGAGATGTCGCGGGGGGGGGGGCAGATTGACTGGAGAAAGGGTAAAAAAAAAAAAGAGGAAGAAAATGGCTGTCTGTTTAGCGGCGGTGTGTTTTCCTCCTGTTGAGTCATCAGCAGTGTGGAAATGACTCTGACAGCGGTGCGGAGCTGACGTGACACCCCCGTGTCAGAGTTGTTTACAGTCCTCCCTGCTCTTCCTTTTCTACCTCGCACGCGCCATCTGAAACTTGCCCCTGTTCCGCCGCGGTGTGTGTGTGTACGTACAAGTCTGTCAGGGTCGTCAGTGTACGTGTGGGTGTTATACAGCACATATGAAATCATAATATCTCTTAAATACCAGAGTTACCTTGTCTGTATATGTGGGTGAGTGTGTCTGTGTAAATGTGTTTGTGTGTGTGTGTACATGTGCATGCGTGTGTGTGTGCGTGTGTTTGTGTGTATGTTTTAGACAGTATGCCAAAAGTGAACATTAACAGGGTTAGCTCGTTTTACCTGCTTCCGCTATTAAAACAAAGCACAGAGACGTTGACCAAACATCCATGTTAGTCACTCTCTCCTTCAGCTACATCTTGCATTACCATAAGCCACTATTGACTGGGTTTATAATAAGGACGTCAAAAATAGCTATTTCCATGTCAAATCCCTGCCAGGCTTATGGTGTTCATCCCAGTTTGCGCATTTGAATTATTGATGCTTTTTAGCGAAACGCTGGTTACTCATTGGTGAGGCTGCGTAGGAATATTCCGTATTCAGTTATTCACCGTGGAATGTTCCCCCATATAATATGACCTTTGCCAAGAAATAACAATAGATAATAAACAACACTAGCAGGAGGAAAATCCATAAAAAAATGTTATTACTCAGGTCTCTTCATTCAGACCCATCCATTCTGTTATGCGGGAACTATAAACAGGAGATAATTATTCACTTTCATCATTCATGGTGTGTGGAGCAGCTCCTGGTTCTGCTGTGTTGTCTGGAGTCTCGGAGGGACGTTTTAACAGAGTGAGGGAGGATCTAAGCTCTGAGCCTGGCCTGATCAATGGACCAGGCCCACACAGAGAGCCCTGCGATCAATACTGGACAGGAGACTGCCCCGGCCCTGGAGGACGTGGACAAATGATCTCTAGATGATTGTGTGTGTGTGTGTGTGTGTCATAGGGTTCGGATATGTCTTAGGGACATCACAAACTGTGTTTAGGGGTGAGGTGGGAAGGACGCTCGGTTGTGTAGGGGACACACTTTAGGGTTTCTTATTCTGTGGTTTGGTTCTAAATGTCTCTTCTTCTATGGTAGGTTTCTATAATGTTTGCACATTGTGTCTCTTCTTCTATAGTATTTTTCCACTGAGTCTCTTCTTCTATAGTATTTTTCCACCGAGTCTCTTCTGCTATAGTATTTTTCCACTGAGTCTCTTCTTCTATAGTATTTTTCCATAGTGTTCCTCTATAGTGTATCTTCTTCTGTTGTTTCTCCTCTGTGGGTGTTGTTTGGTTCTCTCGTGTGTTGTTCTCTATGCAGATCTATGCAGCATGTAGTACAGATGGCAAAGACATGAGAGGGGAGCCGGAGCGTTTGCCGAGAACAGCGCTTCGCTCATTCAGAGAGACGATTGTTTGTGAGATTACAAACAGAGGCTCTTTGGCGACTCCTCTATCAGCGCAGACCTTTTGCATCTGTTGGCGCGATCGCCAACTGGAGACACACGTGCGCACGCGCACACACACACACACACGATCGCTTACTGGAGACGCAGGCTCATCTCATGCGTTTAATGTATTATTCATTTCAGCGCATCCATAGCCATCACTCCCCGGAGTTCGATGCATAAATATGTATTAATAACCCTGCCCAGGTTTTCGCTTCTACCAAGGGAATCTGGAGGGAGACCGGTCTGTTTGTAGTGTCGATCTACTTCCCACCACCCCCCTCCCAGGGAGAACATTGCCCCAGAAGGGTGAGCCCCGGCTGGGCTGTGTGGGAGAGGAGTGAGGGGGTGGAGGTTAAGTTGCCGTTTCAGACCTGCTGCCTGCTGTCACCCAGGCTCTGGGGCGTTGTGTTGGGTCCCATCACACTGAATGTCAGGGACACACTGGATCTGTGGGCCTTCAGGGCCCTGCTGGGACGGCTCTCTTGGGCCTCTCTCTCTCTGTTTTTCTCTCTCTCTCTGTTTCTCGGTCTTTCTGTCTCTCTCTGTTACTCTGTCTTCCTGTCTCTCTCTGTTTCTCTCTGTCTCTCTCTCTCTCTGTTTCTCTCTGTCTCTCTCTCTGTGTCTCTCTCTCTACCTCTTTCTCGCTGTCTTTTTTGTCTCTCTGTCTCTCTCATTCATTCTCTCTCTCTCTCTCTCTCTCTCTCTCTCTCTCTCTCTCTCTCTCTCTCTCTCTCTCTCTCTCTCTCTCTCTCTCTCTCTCTCTCTCTCTCTCTCTCTCTCTCTCTCTCTCTCACGCTCTCTTTTTCTTTTATGTACTTGTTTTCCTCCTTTCCCTTTACCCTTTAGATATTGAAATATGTCTGCATGCGCAATATTGATGAGCAACACACATTGTGTAAATCATGACACACACCCAACCATGTGTAAAATCAGACACCCACACACATACTGGGGGTGGGGGTTGTTGTTGTAATTGTGTGTGTAACCCCTAACCCTCACACACGCCCAACCTATCACCTCCAGCCCATCAGCCCCTGCTTGGCAGTATTCTCAGGCTGGGTCCCAGGGCTGGATCACTGGGCTGGGTCACTGGGCTGGATCCCAGGGCTGGATCCCAGGGCTGGATCCCAGGGCTGGGTTCAGGGTCGGTGTGGCAACAGGGAGGGAAAGCTGCCCGTTCTGCCGTGTGTGTGGGCTCAGCTCACGCGTCGGCCTCCATCACAGCCGAGCGCTGACACACACTGTTGTTTCTGACTGGCGTAATATGAAATGAGTCTGGGGGGATTGATAAGTGTTTCGGCTCTGGTGGGTGCGCGTGTGTGTGGGTGAGCGCGCGCGCATGCGTGTGTGTGTGTAAGACAAAGGCAGCTGTCATGTTGTAGTTGAAGGGAGACAGGCAGAGACTTGCTCCCCCCTTGTCTCAGTCATATATGGTGATCTCCCGTGTAGTGTACATTAATGAGACAACAGAATGTACACTGTTTGGCCATGTAGCATAGCATCGCTTAGCGCCTCTGCTCTTACTCTGACAGCGACACGCACATCCTGTCAGACACACACACACACACACAGGAATCTCCAACACTAATTGAGAGCCCTGTCACCGTGCAGCGCTGAGAGACTGAGGGAGAGAGTCGCAGAAGGAAGGGAAAAAAGAGAGCAAGAGAGAGAGACGCAGATGGAGGGAAAGAGAGAGGGGGAGATAGTGTGTTCCACGTCAAACATCCAGTGTGAAAGCCCATGTAATTTTATACACACCATGGGCCTGTACTATGAAGCAGGATTTGGGGTTACCAAGGTAACTTCAAGTTTAACCCTGGGTTTTCAGTGTTATGACAACGGTTGACTTCTTCCTAGGGTAGACCGCCATGGTGATTCATGCTGCAGACCTAATCTGCCCCGGAGCAGGTTATGGTCGAGATAACAGACCAACGCGTACGAAAGCACCGCCTACTGACCGATCCATTTTCTTGGAAAATAGCATCATCGTTTCTAGAAGATCCTGTGGGTCTCTGTGCCCAAATAGATTGAATCCAGCAAAACACATGGGCTCTGCCTGAAGAGTATCTTTGTAGCCTACACACTGATATGATCCTAAAACAGAGACTTTCAAGCACTGCAGTCTTATTACTAACTTGTTAACTTTGTAAGATTTGCTTACAAGCACGCCTATTACATGAATCGGTTTGAGATATGTTTTGTATTTGTTCTTTATTTGCTTAAAAGACCATTTAACACTGTTGTGCATCTTACTGTAAACAATATGGTTAAACACGCCATAAGAATAGGCTAATCTGACTAATTAATTTCATGGATAACACATTAAAATGATGGTCAGATCTAGGCATACCCGTGCCTTAATGACGGGCCAGTAATAAATGAACTAATGCATTCACACAGTCTGCCATTTTTTCCCAGCTTTACGTCCTGCCTTTGGCAGCGTCAGTGGTGTTGCTTTCAGCCTGGATTGCATTTCACAATTCTTCATTTGTTTAATATTGTAGTTTGCTTATCTTGTGTAAAATCTGCGGTTCTGGTACACTGTTTGTAATTGGTCAGAATGAGCAACCAACGCCCCTTGTATGTGAACATGCTTCTGGATGGATGGGAAACCTATAGGTTGAGTGAACAAGTTGATAACCACCTTCGTGAAACTTAATAGCGCAGTTGCGGTTGCTTGTTTCAATGAAGCCGGCTTAACTAAACTGGATACGTTGAACTTGCTTCTCACTACAGGCCCCTGGACAGATTTGAAAGTGAAGAATATGTCCTTTCCTCCTGTCCGTTTTCGCCTCCTTCACTCACCCCTCCGTCCTCTCCCTCCTTCCCTCCTTCCTTCCTGTGTCTGGTAGACAGAGTGACTGGGTTGTTCCCCCTGCACCTGTCCATGATGCAGCACAGATGGAGGGATAATTACGGAGGGGTACTGTAGAGGGGGATAATTGGGATGCCTGTACCTCCTGACAGGACTGTTTGTCTGGACATGGTTCTGACCCGCTGCCCAGGTTTGTTCAACCAGCTTGCTGACTTTCACAGGTAGACAGGTAGACTGTAGGGAGAGAGACAGCTGGTCTGGAAAGACAGCAGAGAGACAAGATACTTTTTTTATTTTATTTTATTTTATTTTATTTTATTTTATTTTATTTATTTTATTTATTTTATTTATTTTATTTATTTTATTTATTTTATTTATCTATTTTATTTATTTTATTTATTTTATTTATTTTATTTATTTTATTTATTTTATTTATTTATTTTTATATTTTACTGTATAGTTTATTTTAATCTAATTCAATTGCTAGTTATGTACCCTTAGTTTGCTAGTTATGTACCCTTAGTATAGTTAGTCCTCATATTTAAATTTTAGATTCCTATATGTTTAATGTTTGCACCTTCCTGCCAAAGCAAATTCCTTGTCTGTGAAAACTTTCATGGCGAATAAAACCCATTCTGATTCTGAGAGAGAGAGAGAGAGAGAGAGATGAGTACCGGACGCAGCTCATTGTTTTACTGGGCTCATTATGCAAAAATATGTTTTGTTTCTCCATTCAGCGAGTGTGACGGAGAGACAGACAAAGGCAATCAGAGAGAGAGAGAGAGAGAGAGAGAGAGAATTAGAGAAAGAGAGCTGGAGCAGTGCAGTGTGCAGTCCCACCTCTAGGCTGGCATATACTCTCTTTGTTCCCAGCAGTATCGTTCTGTCATCCCCTCAGCCTCGCTAATGGAGGCTAATGCAGCCTTCATTCTGCCCCTTTGCCTCCCAGCAGCCCGGCCGGTCTCCTGCGGGTCTCCTCCCTTCATCTGAGGCTGGAGGAGGCCGGAGGACGCTGGCTAGCCTGTTGTTAGCTTGGCGTTAGCCTCACATTAGCGTAATGTAATCTCTTGTTAGCTGTTAGCTCCTTGACATTAATCCGCAGGACTGTTTGGCTGGCTGGTCAGCATTGCTGGGCAGCATCGCTGTTCACAGTGTGCGTTTGTGTGCGTGTGTGTCTGTCTGTGTGTGTGTGTGTGTGGGCTGATTTTCCCACTGGGATCGACAACATCTCAATCGTTCATAAAAGCTGTTTTGTCTCTAGTTTAACATACCTGACATAACGGGGCGCTTGTTTATACCACCACATTGTTCCCTTCTACACAGTACAAACATCACAACATCCAATGAGTCCCAATTTTCACCTGTCTTTGATAAGGTATTTTTATTCTGCGAGGCATCACACTGATGAAGCTCAAGCTCTTTCTTCCCCACGTTCCTTCACGTTCTCATTACTTCCGCGCTCCTTCGGCCTCGTCAAGGCTTCTTTCTTCTCCTTGTTTTCCTTGTTCTACTTCCACCCCTCTCCCTCCCTTGTTCTTCTCCACGCACACATGCATGCACACATGCAAACACAGCGCACACACGCGCGCACACACACACATACAAGCAAACACTGCGAGGCACAAGACGGTGTTTTACTGCTCTTTCGCGGGCAGTCAATGTCCCATGAGTACCAGAGTTCCCTGCTCTCTACGGGGCATATGGGTGCGTGGGGGACGGAGGGGGACGGAGGGGGGGGGGGACGCGAGGGGGGGGGGGGGGGGGACGCGGTGCAGGCAGCGAGGCGAAGCCAAGTGTTCACCGCCCCCATACAGAGAAACACAGCCACGGCACTGAAAGTCCTCCAGCATTCCTTTTGGTGACAGAGGGAGACTGTGGAGAGGTTCGACGCTGCTACTCGCACTGTGTGTGTTCCGTGTGAACAAGCTCAAATCTACTCATTCCACTGTTCTGCATGTTCGACGTCAAACAGTGGCTCCGGATGTGATTAATGGACAGGCTAAACGGTTAACCACGTCCATATTGAATTTGAATTCCGTCCAAGGGTCCACTTACTCTGAAAGCAAACGCGCGCGCGCGCGCACACACACACACACACACTCGCATACACATGCAGCAATCATATAGCACTAACCTACACACACACACACACACACACACACACACAGAGCAGTGTGCTTCAGCCCCTCAGCTCGGTGTCCTCGCTGCTAGCAGACGGAGATAGATTGCAGTTTGTGACTCACGCTGTGTTGGAAGGGCTTGCTGAGTGAGCTGGCCTCTCCCACCCATCACCTCAGGGAGTCTTCAAAAGCAGCCCAGTGTGGGTGTAGGTGTGTGGGTGTGTGGGTGTGTGTGTGTTCAACCTCATGAGATAGAAGAGGGTCTGGAGGGTGAGAGGAGGGTTCGACGGTGCGTGCGTGTATGCATGTGTATGTACTCGTGACTTTGATTGAGCGTGCATTGGAGTGGATGTGTTTATTTTGACGAGTGTGTGTGAGTGTGTGTGTGCGTGCATTGTTGATGGATGGTGTCAAGCCTCTCATTTGCATAACTGATGAGGCCTGCGAGACCTCGACATGGACCCACTTTACAACACACACGTCCTACGCTTAGAAACCACACATGGGGAAGTAGCGACGGTCTTGTGCATGTGTGTGTGTACGCGCGTGTGGTGCGCCGGCGTGTGTACAAGTGTGTGTGTGTGTGTGCATGCCTGTGTGTGGTGTGCCTGCATGTGTACGAGTGTGTGTGTGTGTTGTTGGGCTCCCCAGTCCTCCGGGTGAGTCTCAGGGAGCGACTTGACCCCCTCACCCCCGCTGTTGCTGCCTCTGACTAGGACGCCCACTGGGGACGCCCTCATTAGCCGGGCTGACACGCAAAACAAGAGCTCTGTGACAAGCACACCAACACCGGAAGCGATACCAGAAGGAACCATGAGGATCTGACAGCTTCAGTTGTTAGGCCACGGTCAACATCACATTAAGAGGATATTAGCTTATTTACAGCTGTCTGGATTGGATCTAGCGAGATGAATTCAGCTATGACTTGAAGGCGTCACTTTTTTTCGTTGTTTGTTGCTCAGCCTCAGTTGGTGGCTTGAAACAGCATTATTCATCCTGCGCATGAAACATGAATGACACTGGCTGTCAAGAATTCATTCATCTTTAAGTTCTCAGTAGAACAACGTTTTTTGAGGAGATGTTCTTGTTTTATGTGTGTTCTGCATTAATATTGCTTGTCGGGAGAAGGAACGGACATAGTCTGTGAGTGTGTGTGGGTGTGTGTGTGTGTGGATGTGTGTGTTTATGTTTGTGTTGAGTTCAAGATTGGCGTGTGTATGACTTTGCATGAATGTGTTTGTGTGTGTGTGGTGTATGTGTCTGTGTGCGAGTGTGAAAGAGAGAGTGTGTGTGTGTGTCCGATGGACCTAACACTTCATTTGAGCAGTTTAATGCCTCACTTTATGACTAGTGTGTATTGACTGAATACATACATTAAATACCCAGAATATGAAATAAAGGCTCTGGCCACATGACATATAATACCCGATAATGAACTCAAAACTTCGAAATGTGCCAGAGAATCAAAGCACACGTCTTATTAATTTGAAATATATAGCATATGTATAATACAGTTCTGGTATTTAATTTTCTCTCTCTGGTAGTAAATGTGTGTATAAATCTGTGTGTGTGTGGGTGGGTGCGACATATCTCGTAATAGTAGGGGAGGGGGAGAAGAAAAAGGAGGTAGAATAAGAAGGAGGAGGGGGATTAATACGAGGAGTGGGAGGAGATGGAGACGGAGATAGAGAGGAGGAGGAGAGACAAAGTGCTAGACTGGTCTACCCCTGCGCTCCGCCGAAGATGCTAATCACAATCCCTCCGAGGGGGCCCTGATTGGCCCTCGGGCCGGCACGCTCCGCCAATCAGACGGCAGACACGCTGGGCTCCACCCTTCTCCCCGAGGAGGGATGGGAGGAGCTTCAGGAGAGATGTAGGCCACGGCGTGACCTGCGTGTGCCAGCCAGCAGCCGTGCTCGGGACGGAGTGGCTCGACCCTGGCCTGATGAGGGTTTAAGTTGGTTTAGGTGCAGTTTCATGGACGTCTGGGAACCTACCCCCCCCCCCCCACCCGAAAAAAAAAGGGCTTAACCAAGATGGATGGGCTGTACAAGATTCGATGTAACGAGAGAGGCTGGCGGTTCACGGTTGCCTCTTTCTCCCTGTGTGTTCCTCGCTCTCTCTGTCTCTCTCTCTCGCGAGCAGCGGAGAGGAGACAGGCAGCGCCCGGGCAGAGACGAGGGCATCTGCTGTGGCCTCCCTTCAGTCTTCATACAGCAAGGCTGTTCATCTACTTGGCTGCCTCCGTAGAGGGGATGTATAAAGGCCTATCAGAAATGACAAGGTAACCTGACGAGCACGGCAGGTGGGAGAGCGCCTCTCTCCTGGCCTTGTGCGAGAGCGCCAGCCTTTTGGAACAAACTCAGCTTCCCAGAGGCCCCTGCTGCCTCGCATCACATTGGCTGTCATCCGGCCTGTCACTGGAGAGCAACCACAACACTCGGACAGCAATTCCCCCTCTCGCGATCGGGCGGCTCACTCCGTCAGCCCCACCGCCTTTCCAGCCAATGACGGCTCTGCCCCCCCCCCCCCCCCCCGCCAATGGCTGACAGACAGACGGTGGTCCGCCTATGCCTGGGTGCCATGGCGAGACGGGGTGCCAGAGTGGCCAGGTGTTTGGGCAGTTCAGGCAGGACGGCTCTTCTCCTTCTGTCTGACCTTTTCTGTTGTGAGACGCTACGGGCTGTGCTAACATGACACACACCCTCGCACACTATCAATTATATTCAAATCAGGTCCTTTTCCCACGAGGAAGGGCATTCACCAACCTCCCACCTCTCAAGCACCACATCCCCGACACACACACACACACACACATACACACACACCACTCCTGGAGAGTTACACCAATGCCAGCTGTTCCTGTCTCTATCTCAGCAGGAGCAGGAGAGGGCCTGTGACAGACATGACTGCCATCTAGTAGGCCAGCACACTGTGATACATGATAAATGGAATGGTGAATCTCTGTAGAAATACTGCTTGTGCAGGAAGTCCAATTTCAGGGTTTGGAAAATGGCGTGCTTAAACCAAACGTCTGTAATACCAACAGATGAGTTGGGTGTGAATGTCAGGGTGTCAGGGCTATGAAAGTAGGTTGCAGAAGATAATGGATCGTGGTGGAGGACTGTTAACGAAATGAAATACGCCACGTCTGAAGCTGATTCCAGCAAGCGTGTCGTGACCCTGAGATAGCAGGAGCTGGTTCTGGACTGTGAGGTGCAAAATGGCTATTTCAGGTTGTGCTGTAAATGGGGTGACTCACAGTGTACATGGAGAGGGAGAGATTGTATTTTTGTTTGTCTCTCCGTCTCTTTCCTTCTCTCTCTGTCTCTCCCTCTCGTTCTCTCTCTTGTCTCTCCCTCTCGTTCTCTCTCTGTCTCTCCCTCTCGTTCTCTCTCTGTCTCTCCCTCTCGTTCTCTCTCTTGTCTTTCCCTCTCGTTCTCTCTCTGTCTCTCCCTCTCGTTCTCTCTCTTGTCTCTCCCTCTCGTTCTCTCTCTGTCTCTCCCTCTCGTTCTCTCTCTGTCTCTCCCTCTCGTTCTCTCTCTGTCTCTCCCTCTCGTTCTCTCTCTGTCTCTCCCTCTCGTTCTCTCTCTGTCTCTCCCTCTCGTTCTCTCTCTGTCTCTCCCTCTCGTTCTCTCTCTTGTCTCTCCCTCTCGTTCTCTCTCTTGTCTCTCCCTCTCGTTCTCTCTGTCTCTCCCTCTCGTTCTCTCTCTGTCTCTCCCTCTCGTTCTCTCTGTCTCTCCCTCTCGTTCTCTCTCTTGTCTCTCCCTCTCGTTCTCTCTCTTGTCTCGCCCTCTCGTTCTCTCTGTCTGTCCCTCTCGTTCTCTCTGTCTCTCCCTCTCGTTCTCTCTCTGTCTCTCCCTCTCGTTCTCTCTGTCTCTCCCTCTCGTTCTCTCTCTGTCTCTCCCTCTCGTTCTCTCAGTCTCTCCCTCTCGTTCTCTCTGTCTCTCCCTCTCGTTCTCTCTGTCTCTCCCTCTCGTTCTCTCTGTCTCTCCCTCTCGTTCTCTCTCTGTCTCTCCCTCTCGTTCTCTCTCTGTCTCTCCCTCTCGTTCTCTCTCTGTCTCTCCCTCTCGTTCTCTCTCTGTCTCTCCCTCTCGTTCTCTCTCTTGTCTCTCCCTCTCGTTCTCTCTGTCTCTCCCTCTCGTTCTCTCTCTGTCTCTCCCTCTCGTTCTCTCTGTCTCTCCATCTCTTTCTCTGCCCCATGTCTTTTCTCGGTCTCTGTCGTTTCTCTCTCATGGACTCTCTCGTTCCCACTCTGACACACACACGTGCGCGCGGCCAGGGGGATTGCTGGTCTGTAGCGGGGCAGTCGGTGGCGGTTGGGTGTTGGCCATCTTTGATCGCTGTCTCTCCCAGCCTTCCCATCTCTGGAAGCCGGGCCCCCTGGCTGTGAACTGGCCCGGAGCAGGGGACAGACTGGGACTCCAATCTGTTTGGTAAATAAAGTGAAACGTGAGGCCCGCCCGCGGCCACAGCGGAAAATAACCCTGCTCAGACCTGCAAGGGCAAAGATATCCCTGCCATGCTACAGTGGGCCAGTGGCCGGGTTCACAGACCAGGGGGGCGTGAGGGGGGCAAGGTGACACGGGGGGGGGTGGGGGGGGTGAGGAAACAATAGAACGGATGACCGCCATTTTGTCTCAAGGGAAGAAATCGGCAGAAATGTCGCGAATGAAGAGGGGGGGGGGGTGTTGAGATGAGAACGGAGAGGAGAGGGGGGGGGGTGGAGAGGAGGACAGCGAGGGAAGGGAGCAGGTGACAATGATTGAGGCTCTGAACGAATGGAGTGGGTCCGTAAACAAGAGGAGGGAGAGAGTCAGAAATAGAGAGAGAGAGAGAGAGGGGATGGAAGGTAGAGAGAGACAGGTGGGACAGAGAGCGAGGGAAGAAATGAGCTGGACACCTGCTGTCAGGGCAATAGATCTCTGGGGAGGCATTGATTAGCCTCTCCTTTCTTCTGCTTTTCTCTTCTCCCACCTGCACTTAATGCTGCAGGAAGGCAGGCAGGCAGAGAGACAGACTCGTAGACATACAGTATGTACCAAAACAGCTCTTCAGCAGAAGTCCCATTTCATGTAACGCGTTTGGTGATTGTTGATTTTGTGATTTATTTGAGATTTGGGTCATCTGTTGGATAAATAAACATGACTAAGACTCACAGTATGTCTCCTCTTCTCCCCCCCCCCCCCCCCTCTCTCTCTCTCTCTCTTTCTCTCTCTCTCTCTCTCTCTCTCTCTCTCTCTCTCTCTCTCTCTCTCCCTCCCCCTCTCTCTCTCCCTCTCCCCCCCGCCTCTCTATATCTCTCTCTCTCCCCCCCCCCTCTCTCTCTCCCTCTATCCCCCTCCCCTGCCCCCTTCCTCTCTCTCCCAGTCTGCTCCCAGTTCTCCGAAGGCGTGTACGCCATCATCGGCCTGTACGACCGGAAGACGGTCAACATGCTGATGTCGTTCTGCGGGGCGCTGCACGTGTGCTTCGTCACGCCCTCCTTCCCCATCGAGACGGCCAACCAGTTTGTCATCCAGCTGCGGCCCGAGCTGCAGGACGCCCTGGTGGGCGTGATCGAGCACTACCGCTGGACCAAGTTCGTCTACATGTACAGCTCCGACTCAGGTGAGCCGCTGACTACGCCTGGTGGGATTGCGCGTCTGTGTCTGCGGACGAATGCGCCGGCTCTGAACTGACGCCTGGATGCTTCCCAGGGGATTGTGTGGCGCTGTCACCGTTAAGATATGATAAGGTCAAGTTTTATTTATCCCCAAAGGGGAATTTGAATGTCAAAGCAGCCCCGTTGAAATGTACATGAAAAGAATCCATTTAAAATGGTCCCAAAAATACACATAAAGTACGCAAAGTAATACTATAAGTCTGCACATAATGTTCAGTGGGTGACCGAGGAAAGACTTGAGACCATCAATAAAAATGGTTGACCAGATGTTTTATTAGTAGCCGGCCAGGAATCATTGGTCCATCAATAACCAGCACTTGGTGTTCGAAGGAATTGAGTAGGTTAAAGAGTGACTTGTATACATTGTAGTAAACAAGTACAAATATAGTACTTCCTTCTAGGGCACAGTATGAGGTAATCATGTTTCTATCCTTCAGGGAACACATGACACTATGGTATCTCTGCACGGTCCTGCTCGCTTCTGTCTCCTGGCTCTTAAGCGAGAGGCTTCAAGTCCTACACATAGAGCTGTGTGAAGTTCACCTAGTGACCTATTGACCTTGGAAAGAGATGTCAAGTTTCACTGAAAACTCCTATCATATACACAGTACTGATACAATAATTGAAGTACACCCAGTAATATTACAAGTATAGACTGTGACGGTACAAGTATTCATAGTGATAATACAAGTATACACAGTGTACACAGTAATAATGCAAGTGAGTCACTTCCTAATTGAATTATGTACACATGCAAATGTATCATTGTCATTTGATTATGCATTTTGATCACATGCTAAATAACCACATACTACAAAAACTTAAATCCAACAATAGCCAACTTAATCCAGTACTTCCTGTGTTTTGTACATGTATGTACATATGCAGGCATACATTATAACCAAGTGGCTAATTTACAATTATTTAAATTACAGAATGTGATTTGGAACTTAATTTAAAAAGAGATACCAGGCACTCATTAGTCTGGAGTCGTCAGCTGTCGTCATATCAACCACTGTTATCCACTCTGCTATTGCCATAGCGACAGCAACGGGGTCAAAAGTAGCCATTGTACTCAGATGAAAAGTGTTCTATTCTGAAACAGAGTCTTGGCATTGACATAGGGCACACGCCTGCATACACTCACACAAACACACCTGCACACACACGCACACACACAAGGCCAGAAATATTGTCAGCTTAATTCCACAACGAGGAGAAGAGCGGCCTGCTTTTAGCTGCTAACTGGTCAGCCCACCACAACGCACTGTTAGGGGCGGTGGAGAAACAGACTGCCGGGTACAATTTGAGCATTTTCTTTTCACCATCCCTGCACTAACGCACAGCCAGAGAATGATGCACCTGTCAACACCAGGTGTGTTTTACATCCCTCCTCTCGCCCTCCCCACCATCTCCCCTCTCAGTCCTCCATAGCCAATCAGCTGCAACCTTCCCATAATGCCGTGCCATCTGTCCCAGGTGTTGTGTGTGTTGAAGCATGACCACCGAGCATGTGTGTGTGTGTGTTAGTATTAGCAATGTGTGTATGGGATGTGACTGTGCGTGTGCGTGGGTGTGTGTGTGTGTGTGTGTGTGTGTGTGTGTGTGTGTATGGGATGTGACTGTGCGTGTGTGTGTGTGTGTGTGTGTGTGTGTGTGTGTGTGTGCGTGTGTGTCAGTAGTTGTCTGCATATGCACTGGGTTAGCTTGATTCAGAGCATCAGAATGAAGCCTGATTGATCAACACTATTATCCTGGGTTCACTGTCAACATGCCAGTCAGTCAGTTCACACAGAATGGGATTGAATCTGGGGCCATTTCACGGAGGGGATTGGGTCCTGTGATGTATGACAACCAGAGACCCGCGTGTATCCAATTGATGTTTTTATCTCCTGAGATCCCTTCGTCGTCCAGTATGACTCTGCAGGGTCATTTCACCCCAGTGTGTGTGTGTGTTTGTGTGTTTGTGTGTGTTGGTCTTCTGTGCGTGTGTGAGAGTGAGTGTATAGGGGTCATTACCCTCACTGTGAGTGGTGGGAAGGAAGCTGCTGGAATCCATACCAGCGGTCCCTGTTGCCTGGATACAACACAGCAACAGTCCATCCCACAGGGTTATTTTAAGCCTTTAAGACAAATCAGTGTTTTGTGCCTTGTTTGTGTATGAGTCAGAGAAGGTTTGTGTGTGTTTTATGTTGTGTTTGAGTGTATTGAAACTGGCACTCAGGCACTGTTGAGGTTGTGTGCCTCTTCATTGATTAGGCTCATTTAACAAGATTGCGGAAACCTTGGTGTGTGTGTGTGGGCAGGTGTGTATTCAAGACTCATGTTTGAATGGACTACTTTACCCTTGCATTCTATTTCAATGCAAACATTTCTGCTACTGCCTTCACCTAGCCAAAAAGCTTTTATCGTAGTGTTTTTTTTTTTGGTTTAATAAATATTGTATCTTAAGTGTTTTACCAGCCACGTGGGGTGACAGAGTGATAAATCTAGGTGAGGGTGGCCATCATTTTCCTGCTCTCTCAGGGGTTTTAGTTGCCCCCTCCCCCATTCCCAACCAACCCCCGAGATAACATCTGTCTCACCAGGCTTCTGAATAGCAGCAGTTAACTTCAAGTGCTTCGCGTGTTTATTTTCGAAAAACCGCCGAAGGACGCAACACATTTGAAAGTCCATTAAACCTACCGTAAACAATATTCGGGAAATGGTTTCGCTAAAAGTTCCCCCCCCCCCCCCTACACCCCCCGCTCCTCCCCCCTACCTTCCAGCCTCACGCGCAGAAGCATCCATGTGTCCTGTAGCCTGCAGCAAGAAGAGTGCCCGTCATGTCAGCTGGATCCCATCATGATATTCTCATCACGGATGGAGAACTATTTCTGCCAGTGAGATGTACGCAGCTGTCAGACACTCACTCACCTCTGGTGCGGCAGCCTCCTGGACACATCTGATGGAGGAGAGAGATCCAAGAAGGCTGTGCACACCGCGCTCCGCAGACTAGGGTGTAGTCGCCACAGGGTGGGGGACAACTAATGGGAGGAGGGACCAGAGGGAAGGAAGGAAGGAAAGCAAAGAAAGGAAGTAAGAAAGGAAGGAAGGAAGGAAAGAAAGAAAGATAGAAAGGAAGAAGGGAAGGAAGGAAGGAATCTGTCCTACATAAACAGAGACTTTAGCTACAGTTCATTGGAAACGAGTGAAGCTGCTGTACCTCTGTCCATGGTACTGAAACCTCCAGAGAGTTTGTCTAAATAATCCACTAGGAAGCTCTCCACTGTCTGTGTGACATGACCTGACGGCCTCAGACCAAGATATGATTGACTGCTCCGCGTTTTGGGGCCCATCATTGATTTCCCTTCAGCGGAGAGTACAGCAGGAGGGGAGGAGAGCGTTCTGCGAAAGCCCTGTCCGTCAGACACAGTGGGAGGTTCTGTCTCTGACAGGCGTTGCCATCGCCCTAATGAACGACCTACGGGGGAGGATTCATGGTGCATCTGGTTTCGCCCCCTGGTCGTTGGCGAGGTGGAGGGAGAGATGGGATACAGGGTTGGAATGGATGCAAGTCCTCCATCAGAGCTATTCAACCTGCGCTCACAATGAGTCATCTGATGAGAGCGTTTTAATTATACGATACATCACCAGGAATCTTTGTTATGTATTAATTCAACCAAATGGATCCATTCGTGTTTGTATACACTTGCGACCATTACGTTTAAGTTGCAAATATTTAAAAAAAGAGTGAAGCGGCTGTAGCTCTGTCCATGGTGCTGAAACCTCCAGAGAGTTTGTCTAAATCAGGGGTGGGCAATCTTGGTCCTCAGGGGCCACTATCCTGCATGTTTTAGATGTTTCCCTGCTCCAACACACCTAATTCAAATTCCGGCTTCCACAGAGCTTGATAACAACCCATTCATTTGAAACTGGTGTGCTGGAGCAGGGAAACATCTAAAACATGCAGGACAGTGGACCCTGAGGACCAGGATTGCCCACCCCTGGTCTAAATAATCCACTAGGGAGCTCTCCACTGTCTGTGTGACATGACCTGATGGCCTCAGACCAGGATATGATTGACCACTCCACGTTTTGGGGCCCATCATTGATTTCCCTGCTCTCATCACGTTTGTCAATACAAGGACAACCTTATTCAGCCAAGCGCAAAACTGAGAAAAGAGCTGTCATATCTGACCATTACAGAATACAGTCATAAAAATGAACAGAAATGTACAGCGTATACATAGATACAATATATGTGTATGCTATATAGCAGTATACACAATTTTATTTTGTATCCTTCCAGTGTGTTAAACAACATACAGTATATCTTCCTTTACCTAGTTCCAGATTCAAAACATAAGGAAACTATTTTAATTGCTTTCCTTTAATTTCAGTAAACTGATTTAAATATTTGCAACTTAAACGTTATGGTCGCAAGTGTATACAAACACGAATGGATCCATTTGGTTGAATTAATACATAACAAAGATTCCTGGTGATGTATCGTATAATTAAAACACTCTCATCAGATGACTCATTGTGAGCGCAGGTTGAATAGCTCTGATGGAGGACTTGCATCCATTCCAACCCTGTATCCCATCTCTCCCTCCACCTCGCCAACGACCAGGGGGCGAAACCAGATGCACCATGAATCCTCCCCCGTAGGTCGTTCATTAGGGCGATGGCAACGCCTGTCAGAGACAGAACCTCCCACTGTGTCTGACGGACAGGGCTTTGGCAGAACGCTCTCCTCCCCTCCTCCTGTCCTCTCCGCTGAAGACAAATTCACCCAGTTTCTACAAATCTATGGTGGATTTCTCACGCCGTGTTTACCCTGGTGGTGTAAACCACTCCAGACCTCTCAGAAGCACATCCGCCCTAAGCGCTCGCCCGTCCTGTCGTCCATCAATTTCTACGGCCATCGCTGCCACCGTTTCCATTCCCAACCACTATCCAGGATGTCGTGCAGGCAACCAAACACACCACCGCCATATAAAGCCTCACCTGCTCTCTGGTGAGCTGACACACAACTACGTGGAATAACTTGTCTCCTAATGCTGTATAATTGCCATGGATCTGTTGGGTAACTACCCCTGCTCTGCGACTGTTCTGGCGTGGTGTTGACGTACCGCAGCAGCTGTGCCCGGCGGCCCCGAGGAGGACTCTGATTGGTCCACTGGTGTGTTTGGGGAGTAGCGCTGTAAATCTGCAGCCAGGATCGATGTTCCCTCTAATCGCCTCTTATTTCCAGTCTCAGCGTGGCGCCTTCAGCCGATTGGCTGCTCCGGATTGGCTGGTGCTTTAGTGCATTAGCAGCCTATGGTGACAGCATAATGGAGTGAGCACTCTGTCCTGGGTGCTCGGAGGAATCTGGTTCCACTGGTGGCTTTCATGGTCTGTTTGCGTGTGTGCGTGTGAGTGTGGGCTTAGATGGATGTGTGTCAATGCTGTTGTGTGTCTAAGTGTTTGCAGATGTGCTGTATGTGTGTGAGAGCTTGGTAAGCATTGTCATAGCATGTCTGGATACGCCCGGCGGGATCATAAGCCGCTGGATGGCTACGTACAGGAGAGTCTCTGAAAGATGCAGTTCACAGGCTCGCTGTGTTGGTGTTTATCTGGAAGAATGCTTCAATCACCAAACAGCTGTTTCAGCGTACTGCTTACACTGCCAGGGGAATAAAAGACTGTGGTATATACACACGATTCGCTTCACACACACCCAAGTGGATTTGAACATGAAAGTAAACATTAAGGTACACTTTGATGGTACTTGGCTGGACTAGACCACACCGGACTAGACTAGACTGGATGGACTGGAAGGTTTGGAACACATGAAATGGCCTCCTAACTCCCCCCCCTCCTCTCCCCCTTCTCCCCGCAGGTCTGTCCGTGCTGCAGAAGGTTCTGGACACGGCGGCCGAGAGGAGCTGGCTGGTGACCTCGGTCAACGTGGAGAGCATGACGGAGGCCTCGTTCCTCAAGGTGTTCCAAGACCTGGACAAGAGGAAGGAGGGGCAGATCATCATCGACTGTGAGACCGAGAGACTCACCAACATCCTCAAAAAGGTACCTGGGTCACCTTAGAGCTCTGGTGTGGGGCAGGCCAGGTGTGGAGGGAGAACCTCGATTCCTGATTCCCTCCACTTCCTCTCTAGCCTGAGTAAAGTGTCTTCACAATGTATCTGCTTAGCGGACGCTTTTATCCAAAGCAACAGTCCACAAAGTCAACGGGAGTCAATGGAATTTTCGGTTTCTTTGGAAAGGGGTGGTGAAATCAGGTTCTTTTTTTTGTACTTCATTTGAAAAATTGAAAACAAAATGGAACTCGGCCTCAGCCGAGCTTGTTGTTGGAGATAAGATTGTTCTGGTGGCCACAGACACGATAAAAGTCCGTTCTCCATCAAGGACCAAAGGACAGGGCTTTGCCGGCTCCTTATCAGATGAGAGAGTGGAGAGAACGAACACGAGGAGAAGATAGAGAGACAGGGAGCTTAAAGAGATAAAGAGAGAGAGAGAGAGAGAGAGAGAGAGAGAGAGAGAGAGAGAGAGAGAGAGAGAGAGAGAGAGAGAGAGAGCCAAAGAACAGATATGGAATAGGTGTGATGGAGAGATTGAGCATGAGGGAGATCGGGAGCGAGAAAAAAAAGAGGAAAAGATAGTGGGGAGGACAGAAAGAACGAGAGGAGAGCTAGCATCAAAAGAGAGGGAGCTAGAGAAAGAAAGAAGATATGGAAAATGAGAAAGACAGATCAAGCAAGGAGGGAGGGAGCTAGAGGAAGAGAGAGAGAGAGCGGGGCCTAGGGGGCCGTCCTGCATGGTGTTTGGTCTCCAGGGGCCCAGGGACCGGGGAGGTAAATAACACGGCTCTGACATTTGGAGCCAGCCATCCCTCTGTGGCAGAAGCTGCTCTTACTCACCCCTCTGCAGCCTGAGGAGGAAGGATCCTGGCACCACTGTTAATGACACACACACACACACACACACACACACACCAGCCCACTCACACACACAGACACACAGTTAGAGGCTTGCATAAAGATGCACATGCACGCAGAGTCAAACATGCGTACTCACACACAAGCACACACACACGTTCTTCCTATGTTCCCAGTTGCTCCTCCTCCAGATTTGTGTGAAGGCTGTGTGTGTTTGTGTGTGTTTGTGTGTGTGTGGGTGTGTGTGTGTGAGTGTGTGTTTGTGTTTGTGTGTGAGAGCGTTATTGATGTCCTGGTGTCCACTGTTAAGGTTATTGCATCAGTTTTCACCAGTTTGCAGGAGGTGAGGTAGAGGAGCTTCACTGTCAGACAGTTACCATCCATCACCCACATCTACTCTGGCTCGAAAGTAGCCTGCCTGCACGCACACACACACACACGCAAGCACACACACTCTCTCTCTCTCTCACACACACACAAACACACACACTCACCCACACACATACTCACACACATACACACGCACACTCTCTCTCACACACGCGCACAACCACACACTCACCCACACACACACGCATACACACGCAAACACACACACACACCCTCTCGCCCTCTAGACTACTGTTCAGCTCCTATGAGACACTGATCCTCACCAGATAATGCCAGAGGAAGCACCTACAGACCATCTCTCTCCCCACTCAGAATGCCAACCATGGCTCGTAACCGTGCATGAAACACGGATAGAAGCAGTGTTCAAAAGATGAACTTAAAGTTAATTTCTAGGGTCCTTTTGTCGCCCAGCGAGCTTTAATGTTCAATTAAATTGAACACGGCGCAATTTTTTTTATAACTGCACCCATGTACCTGAAGGTGTGACCTTTAAGCGCTATAAACTGGTTTGTTTCAGCCTGTGTCTGTTGTGCTTGATCCTCATCGCAGGCCTCGTGCGTCACCCCTCCACCCCCCCCTCTCCCCCTGCTGTCCTCGCCCCGGGCTGGGCTGGGGGGCCTGGTGTCTGGTGCTGGGGACACAAGAATAACTAATGCCACTGTCTGTCATGCCCTCCAGTCCAGATCTGCATACACACACTCACACAAGCACTGAATGATACACACACACATACTGCATGGTACACACACACACACCCCCACACACACATACTGCATGATACACACACACACACACATATCGCATGATACACACACACACATACTGCATGATACACACACACCCACCCACACAAACTCAATGTTACACACACACATACTGCATGGTACACACACATCCACACACACAAACTACACTCACACACACATTTGTGAAGCTGTGAAGTCATTAGTAGTATTTAAACAGGTGAGCCCATAGCCCAATAGTCCCCTTCATCCCTGTCCAAGCTCGAGTCTGGAGCGCTCTGCTGTTTTACTGCATGTCTGCAGGGATGAATCACTGGAGGACCATACACTGTCTGATGTCATGTCAGTGGTACTAGCTCATTGTCAGCGCAGTCTAAGCAGTGATCTCATAGGGCTGAGATGCCGTTCTCATTAGGGCTCATTAGTAGGACTCCCCGACTGGAGCTGAGGAAGTGCTAGGTTCTCCCTAACACACACACACACACTCACACACACACACTCCGGCTGCTCTCCATAGATAGCTCACAGTTGAGGGTGGATGAGGAGAACAGAGGTTAATTAGTGGCTATGTGTGGTTCAGGAGCTGCAGACATGGACCTAGCACACTGTCACCTCACTGCCATCCATCACTGCAGGAGGGGGGGAGGAGAGGAGGGAGGAACGGAGGAGAGGAGGGAGGGAGAACATGAGGGAGAGGAGGGAGGAACGGAGGAGAGGAGGAGGAGAATAGAACAGGAGAGAGAGAACATGAAGCCTTGAGGGAGAGGAGGGATGACATAAGGAGAGGAGAGGAGGGATGACAGAAGGAGAGGAGAGGAAGGATGATTGAAGGAGAGAAGAGGATAGTAGTAGATGTATAGGAGGGTTGCAGGTTAGAGTAGAGCTCATAGAACTGTTGACTGCTTAAAAACACTAACATCTATTTGAAAGTAAAACCTTTCATTTAAACTCCTGATCATTATAGGAATCATTATTTGGGTCTTTGTAAGACTTGTCTTTATTCATGAGATGGGATTACATTGAGAAGTGTAACATGAATATTCATGTGCAGACTGATGCTGTTGTCATCGTACCAGAGGTAAGGTGTGTTGGCTGAATGTACAAGGTCACTACGAGTGTGGAGACACTGCACTCTGTCGCTGTCTGGTCCTGCTACACACACACAGACACACACGTACACCCACACACACACTCTGTTCCACCTTTGTGCGTCTCAGTCATGTGACAGCTTTGTTCTGTCCTCTTCCAGATTGTGGAACATGGGAAGAATGCTAAGAGCTACCACTACATATTGGCCAACCTGGTAAGGACATCCTTGTTATCTTTCTCTATATCACCTCCTTCCTTCCTCCTCTTCCTTCCTCCTCTTCCTTCCTCCTCTTCCTTCCTCCTCTTCCTTCCTTCCTTCCTCCTCTTCCTTCCTCCTCTTCCTTCCTTCCTTCCTTCCTTCCTCCTCTTCCTTCCTCCTCTTCCTTCCTCCTCTTCCTTCCTTCCTTCCTCCTCTTCCTTCCTCCTCTTCCTTCCTCCTCTTCCTTCCTTCCTCCTCTTCCTTCCTCCTCTTCCTCCCTCTCTTCCTTCCTTTTTGTTTGTCTTTCTTTCCCTCCCTTTATGCTTTCACTTCATCCTCATGACTTGCCTGCTGGCTTGACAGCCCTAGGAGGAAATATGGCGTTTTTTTGCTTCCCTGCGGGACGCACACACACACACACACACACACAGCCAAACTTCTGAGATCAGAGGGTCAACGTGTGCAGGGTGACGAGCATTAGCTCTGTCTGTCTGCCCTCATTCCTCTCAGCGCGCTGCTCCGAGTGTGCCTGCTAAATACTGCCAGACAAGGAGAAAAGAGATGCCAGCAGAACCGTTGATAAAGAAAACATTAATATTCTGGGAATACTGCTCCAGCTATGGCTCACCGCAGGGATTTTATATTAGCAAATGGCTCTTGTCTGGACAGTTTGTTAGATTTAATTGTAAATGATAAAGCTTGAAAAGCAATAACGTCTGCCACGAAGGCGGACGCTGTTCCCTTAATGGTTCCATTAAGGGGCGGGGAAAAAATGTATGCTCTGTGTCCCAGCTATTGTAGAATGGCATTTATTGACTTTACACTGTGTGTGTGTGTGTGTGTACGTGTGTCTGTGTTTGTGTGCCTGTGTGTGTGGTGTGTGTACGTGTGAGTGTGTGTGTGTGTGTGTGGAAGATTTCTATAAGATGCTTCCACACCCGGTGTCCACGCGTCAGCAAGGCCAGTTTCTATAGTAACGCGATCAGCTCAGTGCACTGCATTAAGGAGCACATGGAGCTGAACAAAGACACAACTCTGCTCAGTCATCTGAGAAAATACAGACAGGTGGAGAAGAGGGAGGGAGGGAGGGGAGGACAGGTGGGAGGGAGGGGAGGAGGGGAGGAGGGGAGGGGGAACGAGCATGAGGAACAGGAGCGGGGAGGGAGATGAAATTGTGTGCGAGTTGGGGGGGGGGGGGTGGAGGAGGTTCATGCAACCTCTGATTAGTCGACTTCAGAACAACAAACAGATGAAAGAGAACACGGAAGATGAATGAAGAGATGTCCGTCTGGAGGTTTGACTTTTGTTGGACAATCTCTCTCCAACAATATTATAGAGGGAGACAGGGGAGATGAAGGCGGAAGAGAGAGGAGAGAGAGACCCTTTGTTCCAGCCAGGTCCGTAGGTCCTTTGTTCCTGTTGATGGCTCCCTCCTCTCTCGCTCTCTGGGTGCGTCTGCTCCTGTCTGGCTATGATTCACCAAGCAGACTACTGACCTGCTGGGAAGAACATAATACACCAGCATTGTCC
>NC_085030.1:5214093-5286593 GCF_963692335.1 Osmerus eperlanus | reverse complement strand
ACTCACACACACATACATATCCACCCAATCACCACCACACACCTACACACACACAAGCCTGAAAGTAGATGGTCCACTAGTTTCATCACTGGCATCCCAGACACACATCAGGACTTATCGTTTACTGTTCCCCTGTTAGAACGTTCATTACATTATCTGTTGATTTATCGGGTTATGCGATTTTATTGCAGCATAAATGACCACTTATTAGTTTATGATGAATTATGATCCGTCTCATCCTCCACCGCTCTCTGTTTTAATTGGCTCCCGCAGCTGTGGGGGCCCACTGGCTCCACCTCAGAGGGAGAGAGCCAGCACATCATTGGTCAGTTTCTCCTTAACTGTGGTGCCATCTCCATAAATCAACTGAAGACAGGCAAGACCTGTCTGGGACTAATGTTCTCAAACAGCCCTTTCATTCAGTTAGAGAGAGAGGCAATATACTGACATGGTAAACGTGTTGTGTATTTTCAAAGCGTGGTTGAGGCTGGATGTACCAAGCATTAGCTTCGTCTGGCATTCGGTTCTACAGGTGCTCTGTAGAATGGAAGTGAGTGTACTGCTAGACAGCCCTTTACTCCAAATGCAAATGACAAGTTAAATGTACCTGTTGTTGTTACCACTGCTTTAAATGTTTGCTGTATCAGACAGGGGTTTGTCGACACCTGCTCTGCTGGCTCATAATCCTCCATCCCTCTTTCCCCTCCCTCCCTCCATCCCATCTGTCCATCTGTGTGGACGAGGGCAGAGGCCCGCGAGGGAGAGATGGATAGATGAGGTAACTGGGCGCTGGGGAGAAGGTGAGGGGAGAACTAGGAGTGAGGGAGCGAGAGAGAGGGAGATGTATGGCGGATTTCATCGGCCCGGACAGAATGACAGATGAGGGGATTATGTAGCATGGCCAGTCGCCATGACGATCAAACTGCGGGAGTCTGATTGGACAGCCCCGGTGACCCCCGGCCAATCACAGAAGCTGATCGGGTCAAGCTCAAAGAGGCAGGAAATGGCTTACATTTCAATGCAATACTGTGTCAAATTGGCTCAAATCCCATAGCAGAATTACCCGAGTGTTCAAAGCGATGGCTCTATTTTAACTCTGCACTAGTAGCAAACTCTCCACAATAGAAAAGGAGAGAGAACATTGGATCATTTCTACAACAAGTGTGTGTCAGTATTGCTTTGTAGAATGATCTAATAAAATGTACTGTCGGATGTCATCTGTAACATGCTCCGCTCACAGATTAAACCTAACCTTGAGAGAGGGTCTCTATGCTGTCAGCCTCCCTAATGCATATTTAGTAGGTATATGAATTAGATTTGGCCAGTAGACAACATAACATAGCCTAATGCATTGCTGTGTGTGTGTGTAATTGTGCATGTGTGTGCGTTTGTATGTGTGTGCTTGCGTGCATGTGTGTGGGTGTGTTATGTATGCAGGTAGGTTTGTGATTTTGGTAAACACAACCATTGAAGTAAAGCTTGAATAATGGATCTCGACCCAGTCAGAGTAATCAGACAGCCTTGAGCTCATCCTATTGAAGTTTAATAACATTCTGAATGACAGAACGCATGACAGCGGAGAAACCTAATCCCTTCTCCCTTTAGAGAGCGACTCACACACACACACACATACACACACACATGCACACACACATACACACACAGGCAGGCTGATTTACACAGCGTTTAAACAGAAGTAAATAAGTTGGTTCGAGTTTCAGTTGAGTTCATATCCCCTTCTCCCAAAGGCTTTGTCCTGCCTTATCTCTCTCCCGGTGACACTTCTTAGTTTCATATCTGTGAAGGTGTTATTACACCAGCAGGCGGTGGGGGTGGGGGTGGGGGTGGGATAGAGACCTACAACACACACCCAAAAGGGTAATTCTGTGCAATGGTTTTAGACACCTTGAAAATGCCCCGCAGGCCTCATAAATTCCTAAAACAAGTACGAGGTAAAAAGACAGATTACTCTAAGTGATTGCAACTGACTTTGCCTAGCACACCAACCTCTCCTGCCTTCTATCTTTCTTTCTCTCCGTCTCTCTCCCCACCCTCTCCCTCCCTCTTTCTCTCCCTCTGCCTCAGCTTGGTTCAGACGGTTCAGTGAGATGGAGTTTGACAGATCAGGTCCAGCTTCTCTTGGGGTGAGGACGTTCCCCATCAATAATTGAACGTCAGCTAATCGGAGGGAAACTTGGTGGGGTGAGGCTTAATGCATTCTGTTTGAGCTGCTGGAGAGAAGGAGAGAACGGGGGGCGAGAGAGGAAACGTGGCGATAGAGAGAGCAAGAGAGTGAAAGACAGAGACGGAGATAGACGAAAAGGCAAATTTGGGAGAGATGAAACGTTAGCACCGTCAGTGCCACGTACATGTATACACTGTATATATGCTGTATATATAGAGAGAGAAGGGTCTGATACAAACAGCTTCTCCTCACACCCACGGAGGACCCGCGGAGGGAGAGAAGAAGAAGAGAAGGAATGGGAACTGGCACACAGGGAGAAAGGGAAGCCGATTCACGTACCGAGCTTTTGTTCAGTGGGTTTAAACGGTGCATTGAATGTGCTGTGAGGGGTTTAGGCTCAGACAAGGGAAGAATGTCCACCCCGTCCCAGCTGCCTTTGACAGAAAGTGAAGAGGTGACAGAAATGATAATTAATCATATTTTATATTGATGCCCTTTAAAGACGGTTCTTTCTCTCCTCTTCCCAGTCTCTCATCTCTCTCACCCCCAGGCATTTCTCTCTCTGTATTCTTCCGTTTCATCGCTCCTTTTTTTCCTCTCCCTCTCTGTATTAGTCTTCCTGTGTTGGGGCCCTCATCATCCCTCTACTTTTCTCGCACACACACCCGTCCCTTTGCAGTCCACAACTCATTACTCCGCCTCCCTCCCTCGTCGGGGAAAGTATAGAATTTGTAAAGGAAGTGAGGGAGGGAGTATTTGATATTCAGCGGGCATCCACTGAACCATCACACCGGAATGTCAATTCACTCGCCGGGCGAGGGACAGAGTGGGGAGAGGTGGACGGAGAGAGGGAGGGAGGGTGGGAAAGAGAGATGGAGAAAAGGAGGAGAGAGAGAGAGGTGGAGGGAGGGAGATAAGGAGAGATGGAGGTGGCGAGAAAGGTGGAGGGACGGAGAGAGAGAGAGAGAGAGAGAGAGAGAGAGAGAGAGAGAGAGAGAGAGAGAGAGAGAGAGAGAGAGAGAGAGAGAGAGAGAGAGAGAGAGAGAGAGAGAGAGAGAGGATGAGGGAGGAGTGGAACAACCCCATTGTGGCGATTTTTAAAGACATGGCATTTTTGATGATTATTCTAATCCTAGCAAGGCCTCTCATAGGCAGTGGCATCTGCTTATCTCCCTGCCACACTCAGTCTCTCATTAAAACACAATCACAGGCCACCAACCCTAATAACCCTCTCCAGCCCCCTGTAAGAGAGGAGAGGGAGCAGAGATTACAGGAGGCCGTCCGACTGGCCAGAGGACAGGAATGCACTCTCTAATAAACTCCCTATTCTTCGGTTGGTTCGATTTTGTATGTTTAAGATGTTTTGTGTGCTGTAAAGCCTTATAGGAAAGGTCAATTTATAATGAAGTGTTTTGTGATTATGGACGATGTGGGATTAAAGCTGGGTGCCCGTGATTGTTTTTTTAAAGAGTCCTGAAATAATTGACTTTCATGGCACTTTTGAAGTGCTTGGGAGTAGTTGGCTGGAGTGGACTCTGGGCCGAACACCTTGGAGCAGAGCGACGGCCCTTGATCCTGCAATCTCTCCAGCCCACGTTGCACACACACGCGCGCGCACACACACACTCACGATCAAACGCACACAAATACACACACACCCTGTCAACGCAGAAACACACACACACTCACGCACGCCAGACCCTCCAGACCTGCAGCCCACTCCAGCTGTCCTGGTTGTGAACTCGGCCTGATCAGGAAGGAGGTCTCTGAGAAGAGAGCCTGGTCGACTCAATCTACCAAACCCAGACACTTGCAGACAAACTTCAGCTGTCCTCCAGACTCACTGCGAGGACATCCACCATCCACCGAGGCTACACCTCGTTTACTGGAGTCGGTCATTCCACCACACGCAAAACACACGCATAACTGGCTCACATACGCACGTTGAGAGTTTTCTTTTCTCATAAATCCCTGTGGTTGAAGTGTGCTCACCACACTTCAACCACAGGGCATGGCAGTAAAGCCATCATCAGGTCAACAGACGTCGTTAACAGCTCAGTGATCATTGCTGCGCTGATTCCGTTAATGAGTCCGACTCCGGTTTTGGACCCGTAACGCCACAGGTGGCTGGAACAGCAGACCCTGCTTGTGAGTCAACATTTATAAAAGCTGCTGTGGAATGAGGGCAGATGCGGAGCGAAACCTTCCCCTGTTTCAGGTTGAAACCCTCCCCTGTTTCAGGTTGAAACCCTCCCCTGTTTCAGGTTGAAACCCTCCCCTGTTTCAGGTTGAAACCCTCTCCTGTTTCAGGTTGAAACCCTCTCCTGTTTCAGGTTGAAACCCTCCCCTGTTTCAGGTTGAAACCCTCTCCTGTTTCAGGTTGAAACCCTCTCCTGTTTCAGGTTGAAACCCTCTCCTGTTTCAGGTTGAAACCCTCTCCTGTTTCAGGTTGAAACCCTCTCCTGTTTCAGGTTGAAACCCTCCCCTGTTTCAGGTTGAGAGTCCTTGGAATATGCTGGAAGCGCACAATGTTTTGGATCTTTCTGTCCTCACTGCTCCTGGCATGCTGTATGGAGAGCCAATCTGCGAGGCAGGCAGGTAGCTTGTCTCTCACTGTGCTGGGATCTAATTGGCCTGCTGGTTACCAGGGCGCCTGTTAGAGGACACGCACACATAGATACACACTCACATGGACACACACAACACCTTACACACACTAACCGTCAAGGGATCAGACCACTTTGGACCAGAACTGCAGTTTGACTGCGGTTCCTCCCAGGGTCACACAGACCCTCCTCCCCGGCCCTCTTACGGACAAACGTCCACAGGGGTGAACCCATCACCTCTGTGTTCCATCTGTTGAAGAAAAACTCACCTCTGGACTGAGACCTTTGTATAGGGCCATGGTTTGGATACGTGGAGGAGGAGAAGGGGGGGGGGGGTTGGGGAAGGGGGGGGGGCGGTGGAGGGGTCAGGGGGGAATTTATGGAAATAATATGTATGAAAGAGAAGAGAGAGGAGGCCCAGGCAGAGGAGGCAGCTTTCTCTGGGTGTGATTCCGAGGTCTATGAGACCTCTCACTTTGCTCCTAAATTATTCATGCAAGCTGTCAATGCTCGTGTGTAGACAGCCTCCCTTCTGCATGTTCTCCCAGATGACAGAAATCCTGTGGCCTGCTCCCCTAAATCCTCCTGTCTGAGAGAAACATACTGATGGGGCTTTACTGTGTGCATTTGTGTGGGTGTGAGTGTGTGTGTGTGTGTGCATTGTGCTTGTGTGAAGTTTCTGAGAGATAAAAAGTGTTGTCAATTAAAATACTTGGCTTGTCATGTGTTGGTTGAATGTTTCGCTAACTACTGTTCTGTGCACGTACGCAAACACATAATTGTACACACACGCACACACATTCTGTTCTCTCTGCTGCGGGGCAATGTAAAATGAATCTCTTTGTGTTCTTTGTGTGCCACTAAAAAGACTGAACTCTGATGTTGGAATCCCTGCATTATTGACTCTCTCATCCTCTTCTCGTCTCTCTCTCTCGCACTCGTCCTCTCCTCATCTCTGTTTCTCTTCTATCCTCTACTCATCTCTGTCAAATCATAGAGGGAGTGCTAAAACCACGCGCACACGCACTGACTCACACTCGAATGAACTCATTCGCACAACACACACTTCCAACTTCGCTTTAGGTAAACAGGATGTCCGCGTCCAACGTTGATTTAATTAGAAAACGCCCGGTATGAAGATTACCAAAGCAATGGTAACCAAGGCCGACAGGTCTGTCTCCACGACGACAGTGGAGCGAAACAATGTTCGAGGAAGCTCCAGAGCTTGGTGATAGGCTGCCTACTCTCATACTAGTCTCTGTCTCCTCGCCCAGGAACACTTCCTCCTTTCTTTGCTTTCCCGTCTTCTACTTTCTATTTTCTCTTTCATCCCCTATTGGCTGTCTCCTTTCTTTCTTCTTCTTCATTCGGTCTCCCTCTCTCTTTTTCCCTTTTTTCTCTCGCCCCTTCTCTCCCTACTTTTCCTCTCCCTCCCTCCCTCCCTTTCTCCCTCCGTTCCTCCTACCCTCCCTCCCTCTCTCCTTCCCTCCTTCCCTCTCTCCTCCGGTGTACCTGAGCCCAGAGGTCTAGGCAGAGTGTTTCCCTGCAGGAAGATCTTGGTATTCTGCTCTTTTGTTCCAGGACTTTACTGCGATGACTCGACCCAGAGGCTCACCGGCCCATTTTATCTCCGCCACTCCGCTTCTCATGTTTCTATTCAGGCATCTCCTTATCTTCCAAAAACACCTTCTCCACCTTCTCTTCCAAAACACCATCTCAGATGCTGATCCCACAGCCTCCTGGAGCTGCGAACACACACACTCACCTGGGCAAGCCACGGCTAAATCTGGGGCCAGATTTATAGCTCCCAGGATGGGAGATGAGTGAGGCTGATATCTGCCTATTCATCTCCCAGATTTGACAAATGGAAAATAACACCTGAATGACCTCCTGTTGTTGGCTCATCTTTCCAAACTTTTCTTTCTTTCTTTCAATATTGCATTCTTTCTTCCTCTCTGTCTCCCCATCCATCGTGCTCTGTTGCTCTGGCCTCATCATTTCTGTCTGCTTGTCTGTTTTTCTTTCACCTTTCGTGTCTCTTTCACTGCACCTTCCATCCTTCAGATGTTGCTATGCCAACCTCCTCTCCTCCATGTCGTACTGTTGATTTCTATTAACACACACACACACACACACACACGTACACACTCACACACACAGAGAAATAAAGAGAGAGAGAGAGGAGAGAGAGAGAGAGACAGGAAGAGAGGGAACAGCCACCGTGTGTCCTCTCCACAGGAGATCCCTCCTCAAATCAGTGAGCTGATCTGATGACATCATGTACCCCTCCACCCCCACCCTCCTCCACCCTTCCCCTCCACCCCCACCTGTGGTGTCCTGTGTCTGCTGTCCTCCACGTCGCAGCTGGGGGCACATGTGGAATGTGTGTGTGTGGGGGGGGTGGGGGGTGGGACGACACTCCAATATTTCGTCCAGAGACCACTGACACCGCTGTGAGCTTGGGAGTCATTGAGCGCTAGCAAGGGGTCAAATGTGGTTCAGGGCACGCAAAACTCTTCAAATACTTCTCCTGTTCTCTGCACTTGTACATGATGGGGGTCTCAGTGAAGCAATCCAGGGGCGGAGCATGGACTCAGCCGTAGGGGTAGTCTTTGGTTCTCTGGAGGTAAACTCGAGGTCTTTGGAGGTAGTCTGGGTGTCTAAGCTGCTCCCTCTAACAGAATGCAGAGGGTTATCTGTCATAGTCCAGCTGATAGGGCCTTTATCTATGAGCTGTTAACACTCCAGACAGGTTACACAGGATGAGAAAACAAAACCAGGTTTATCGGCCTCAAACAAACATGTGCGCAAACACACACACACACACACACCATCAGCATCCTCTCAGAACCCTCTAATCCTTCAGAGAAGAAGGGCATTGAGAACGGCAGGAAAAACACACAGATTAGTCAACTTGAGCTCTCCCTCTCACGCGCATCCTATCTCCCCCACTCCCACCTTCCTCCTCTCCTCTCTCCAGGCACACTTCCCCGACATTAGCTCTGTACATGTTGTCTTTCATGCAAACAAAAGTCTCACTCTTCAAAGACAAAGTTTGTTCATTGTCTAATTGACAATCTGGGCCCTCAGTACCTCTCCTCAGCTATCTCGACTGGTTCCTATGACAACAGATATGGTTTGGGCTCTGAAGTGTCTCTGTGAGGATGGGGTGGAGGGAGGGATAGAGGGATGTGTCAAAACAAGAAGGATGCACTCTGTCTTCTCTCTTCTTTGACTGCCACCCGTGGAATAGAGGTGACTGTTTTTAGGATTCCTTCATAAGGAGGAATTGTTTTGTAATTGTTTGTTGGCAGTTAAGTATAACCCTATACTAGGTCCATCTTAGAATATTTTGCAATTTTGAGGAGAAATCTGCCATTGCTGCTTGCAGCTATATTTTGTTGTTTTTTTAGGGAGGGGTATTGATTCCTTACCGGTTTGGTTTTTGACACTTATGATAGTTGAAGTCTAAATCGTCGTCAACAACAGACATGGGTTATTTCAAATAGACACACAGTGTTTTTTTTCTGTGAAAACTTCACAGAAAACAAAACGCCTGTCACCCTTACTCATTTGTAGACAATCAGAGACAGCACCGGCTTGATGGATCAATTTAGGCTGGTTGAACAAGTGGTACTCTGCTCTGCTAATGGGCTTTGATGTTGAATCTGAGAAGCAGTATGACGACTGACTGGCACAGGCGACCACACGTTTCATCTGCCTGCTTCTAATGCATGGAAAGTCATCTGGAGAACGTGACACGCAATTTTCTTCGTCAAGTCGATTATTTTCCCTTCTATGATAATGACTTGCCTGCTGAGCAGTGGGAATCGTAAGAAGCATAATTTAACGTCACGTCTCATGTATTCTTATTTGTCGACAGCTGTGTGACTTTAAATAATAGACTAGTTTTAGGGAATAGTGCTCATCCTTGAATCGTATTCACTCCTCGCGTAATTCTCAGCTATAGCTATAGAACTTGTCAGTTCTCCTACGTGTACAATAATTCTTAAACTTGTGGAATATCATTAGGCTAATCCTCAACAGAAAACAAATATAGAAATGAGTTACATTGCTAATATTGCAAAATTAAGCAATGGATAATCATCTGGTCATTTGAAGTTTGAGATCATTTAAAATAATACACAACATAGCCTACCTTGTAAGCAATTTCATGTAGGAAATTAGAAAGAAAGTAGGAACATAGTTCCTTCGCGAAACTGCTCTGTGGATTATCTCGAGTAGGTCATAATGTTTGTATAGAGACATTTCTGTTTTTACAGTTTTTCAAATGTATTTTTAGGCGCTTTGAGCATCAGTGCCATCTAGGGAGTCAGGTGGCTGAGCGGTGAGGGAATCGGGCTGGTAATCCAAAGGTTGCCAGTTCGATTCCCGGTCATGCCAACTGACGTTGTGTCCTTGGGCAAGGCACTTCACCCTACTTGCCTCGGGGGGAATGTCCCTGTACTTACTGTAAGTCGCTCTGGATAAGAGCGTCTGCTAAATGACTAAATGTAAATCTAGCTCCATTATTTTCGAGAGAATTCAGACATCTCCACAGCTAATTTAAAAACTTGGCAACTCCTGCCAAACTTGTCTCGATTCATAAATAGCACCACAGGTAAGAGGAAAATTATGTATCTCTGATTTTTGGTTGAACTGTCCCTTTAAAGTTGTTGACAGTCAAGGATGTTTTGGTGGTTCATTTAGTTTCTCAACTAGATTAAGACTGACCCCTGGTGGACATCTTGAAACATTGCCTTGTGTAATCTCGATCAGGGGTGGGCAATTCTGGTCCTCAGGGTCCACTGTCCTGCATGTTTTAGATGTTTCCCTGCTCCAGCACACCTGTTTTAAATGAATGGGTTGTTATCAAGCTCTGTGGAAGCAGGGTAATGACCATTCATTAGAATCAGGTGTGTAGGAGCAGGTAACCATTCTAGAACATACAGGACAGTGGGCCCTGAGGACCAGGGTTGAAGACCACGGTAATAGACGACAAACTCAACTTCAGAGCCCCAAGCCTTTTTTGTTTCAAGGCAAATGTATAGAACGTGTATCCATGGAAAACAAGAAATATATGTTTATTCATAGCAGTTCATACATCTACACAAATAGGTTTGGGGAGGCAGGTAAATAAAAATAAAATAAAAAAAGATTTAACTAAATCTTTGACTATTAATCAAAAAAACAATTAAACAACAAATAGTCATTTCAACAACTTTATTGATGATATCAACAATTCAATGTACTGAAGAGTTATTGGAGGCAAAGAAGATGTATCTGGTGTTACGTGTCCTCAGTCCTGTAATATGACTATTAGTATTACTATTCGAACTGATTAGAAAGTATTCCAATGTTAACCGTTTTAATTCAAGATTGACCACCACACTATTCATACATAGAACACAGACCTTTCTGCGAATCTGACACCATTATGACAAACATACAAGGCTTTGACAGTCAGTCTTTATCTCACCAAATAACCCAAACCACCTTTTCAACATGTTACTTTTGTTCCTAGATGGATTCCTAAAAAGTCATGCATACATGGATCATTGGTCTGATTCAGTTAACTTTGACTCAGTACATGATTCAGTTCACTTTAGGTGCGTTCGACTTCATGCAGCTCCGACAGCCGGCTGCAGCCGGATGCCTTGAAGCTGAAAATGCCATTGGCTGCTTCAAGTCAGCCGGGCTGCAGGCGACGCCGGCGCTGCATGAAGTCGAACGTACCTATTGACTCAGTACATGATTCAGTTCACTTTCACTCAGTACAATGATTCAGTGCATTGAGATTCAATAATGTCTGTGACACATACAGAAGTCCAATCACACTGGACCTCCAGAGTTCTGTAGCATCAGATGAATGATTCACTTGCAGCAATGAACACTGTTTAATCCTGAATCCAAACATTTCAATTGATAGTGACATTATTTTCTGTCCCCTCTTTATTTAAACCAAGGATAAATATACTAAACAATAGTATGTGTTTAAGTGGACAGCATAACTTAACAATCAAACAATATTGGTTTGTTGATAAAAACAGCCCAACATTATGGATATATCTATGGCGGGCACTATTACTGAACAATAGAAAAACCAGGACATGCAAATCCATTACTGTGCAAAAAAAGTCACCTCCAATGAAAAGGGTGTGAGGATAAGCAAAATGCTAAAAGTACACAAAAACAGTTCACACTTCCTGGATCAAGCACGTCAGACAGGAAATTCTGTCCCTCTATGACCTCACTGTGAGGCCACAGGGCTTCGTGGTCATCTCCACCTACACGCTCAGCTAACCCTAACCCTACACCAACCATCTCTCCAGAAATCTCTAAGAAATAAATCCCTTTTTTTGTTAAGAGAGTGAGATCGATCCCAATTTGTCTGAAACTGGGACTGAACAAGCTCTCAATGGCTATTTCCAGAACAGGAGGGGGACCCAGAGAGGGTGGCCCAGGGAGGGTGGCCCAGCCTGTCCCTGAGTCTGTCCATTCCTCTGTGCATCTCTCCGTCTGGAGGGGCATGACACTTGTGTGTGTAATTGGGCCTGTAACTCTCTACCTCCAGGGCTGAAAATATCATCTGAACAGTGTTGCCCTCAGTGTAGCCCTCATAATCTGCCAATCACTGTTCAGCACAGATGGACTCGAGTCTGGACAAGTGACAGTTCGTATCTGGGTGGCAGGCATTTTCCTACAAATTGGCCATGACTTCATCCCAACAAACTGATCTAAACCCCCAAAATGACAGTATTACATGTAATCAATGGCACAATGATTGTAGAAATGTGTTTTCTCTTTTCACCAATGTTTAAGCTTGTGTTTGCTAGTAAATCATTGTGTAACATTGCAGCTTCAACATTCGATGGAATGTGGCACTAAACCTCACATAAAACAAAACCAGCGAAAGAAACGACAATAAGAAACAACTGCAAAGTGTGTCCCCTCTCCTAACACACAGCTCTGGAGATCCATGCAGGCACTCAGGGCATCTTCACTAGAGGGGTGGGGAGTCCGCAGGGGGCACAGCTTGGTGTCTCTGCCCCCACGGAGGCATCACCGAGCAGGCTCATTCCCCGGCCAGGCCCCCCTGGGCACAGCAGAGGCCTGGAGGGACCATCTGTGCACTATGGCATTACTACTTAGCTTCACTATGGCTTGGGACAGGTCCTAGGCTGCATGCACTCCAGCAGAAAACCCGGCCTCCACTAACAGCTGTCAGGAGGACATAGACCCAGTCATCTACTGCCACCTGGTGGCCGCACGTGGTAAGACGCCCTGCTCACCGCGGCTGGTTTTCTACACCTGAGAACGATTGAAGGATAAGGTTGCTGTTTGTCTGGTGTGTGAACCCATCAGGTTGAGCACCAAAAGCAGAGGATGACTGGTGACAAACACACATGTACTGGAAAACAGCAACACTTACAACTTCCTCTACCTCCCTCTCTCTATATATGTAAACCACCATCTCTTCATATGTCATCTCTATGTCCACCTGGCAGACCTGACACACATTTTAGACAGGAAGTTGCCTCGGACATAATCAATTATAGCAACACATACGTTCTGACTATTCAGTGTTGATATACATCATTTGACTACTTATGCTTATAACGGCAATCAGCCTTAATACTTAAAGAATTGTAAAGTAACAGAATCAACGGGCGATAGACATACAAACCACAACAGATGTTCTCTGTTCCACAAGCATTAGAAGTGATGCGGGTCCCACTCCCAACATCCATTCCATTATATCCATTATTTTACTAAATCCAGATGATCATAAAATCTGAATTCTAAATACAAATCACAAGCTCTTCAAAATCAATGTAAGACTTTTTGGTTGTTGTTTCAAAGTTCAGATTTGGACACTTTCCTATTTTCGGAATTGTTGCGTGTGTGCTCTTCACACACTGAGCACTCGCCAGCTGACTCTGTTCAGTGGACACCGTGGAACACGGCGGGCCTTCTGCCATGCGCGTCAGAGAGGGAGAGCGGAACAGCGACACCTAGTGGCGGCACCACGCAACAACAGGCCCTACGTCAACCAGCATGCACCAGCCTGCAGGTGATCAGCCTCACGGACACCAGACGATTGGTTTTCTGTTGTCTGACAGGTGAAATCTTTGGTTGTCCATTCTAAGGTTTCTATGCCACCGCAAACAAAACCTAACCTAAATAAAACCACATTCGGAAACATTCTGATCTACGTAGTACTTAAAAAAAAAAAACTATAAAAGGGAGACGCACATCCCCCGTTCCAGGAGAGACAATAGAAATAACTTAATCCAACTCCAAAAGCAAGAGTGCCATGTGTGTTCGACCAGTCCAGTGTGCTGAACGCGAGTGTGAAGCCCCCAACCTCGGGACCTGAGGACATCTGGAGGCTTGTGACAAACGGCTCACAACACACACTCCGTATCCCTGTGTGTGTGTGTGTGTGTGTGTGTGTGTGTGTGTGTAAATGCGTGTGTGTGTCCCGAGTCTAGCTCTGGGAGAAGTACTCCAGGACGATGCGCAGGTGCCCCAGGCGGTCCCTGAGCGTGGTGAGAGAGAGCACGGTGGTCTGGTAGGCTGGGTCCAGCTGGAGCACAGACAGCAGCCACCAGCACCAGGCAGGGCCGTTGGAGGACTCCTGGAGGGGGCACAATCACAGAGGTGCACACACGAGTCAGCGTGTGTCTGTCTGCGTGCGTGCGTGTTTGCGTGTGTGTGTGTGGTATATGACAGTGTGTCAGTGTTTGTGTGTGTGTGTGTGCGGGGGGAGGGTACCTGTATTAGCGTGTGTGTGTGGGTGTGTGTGTGTGAGCGTGTATACCTGGATGTTGTCCTCCTTGTCAGGCATGGTTCCGTACTGTCGGCTGATCTGCTCCCGGATGCGGCTGTTGAGGCGCTGGTACCAGTCCTGAGCCTGCTGGTACACGCTGTCATGGAGACCCTGCAGCTGCTCCAGCTCTGATTCGTCAGCCTGGGGTGGGGTGTGGGGGGGGGGGGAGTAGAGAGAGGGAGGAAAGGCAGATTGATGACCACAGCTGAAACATTTCCCATCAGCATTCAGTATGAGTGGGAAGATCTTTAAGCTTATCAGAATTGAATGTATGTGAGTGTGTGTGTGAGAGAGAGAGTTTGTGTACATAAGTGTGTGTATGTACTGTATAAGTGTGTGTGTATATATACATTGGTGTGTTTGTGTGTATATTAGTGTGTGCATATAAGAGATATACATAAGTGTGTGCGTGTATCGAAGAGTGGGTGTACCTTGTGGTCCTCCAGGTACTCGATGTCTGCAGTTTGGTATCCATCCCTCTGACCCCTCCTCAGCACCCGGAAGCGACTGCCCCCCACCGTGTCCACGTACGACCTCCCATCAGGCAGCACCTCCAGGCTCAGGATCTCCAGAATGCAGCCGTAGTCCGCAAAGCTGTACACACACACACACATATACACGTACACACGCACACATACACACATATATACACACGCAGATACACATTCAACCCCCACAAAACACACATACAAAAATACACGCGCGCACACACAATTTAGATCCGCTCACAAAAACATTCTCTCCACAGGGCGGCTATTTGACCCACTTCTGGAAACCTTTTCCGTGTCGCTTACAGGTTCTCCTGAGTGTGTCGTGAGAGCGGGTGGACGGCAGTGAGTGTGTGTGTGTGTGTGCGTGCGGGCCAGCCTACCCTTTGCCGTGCTCGTAGCTGCACATGCCAAACTTCTTGGTGCCCGTCTCCATGCAGCGGCGCATCATGAGGCGGTAGCGTGGCTCGAAGATGTGCAGGGGGCAGGGCACACCCGGGTAGGCCACCGTGCACACGAAGATAGGGATGTTCGTAGTTAGACTGGGAGGGGGGGGGAGAGAGGGGGGATAGGGGGGACAGAGACAGATAAAGAGAGGGAGACAGAGAGTGAGGAGGAGAGAGCGAGGGATGGGGATACAGGTGGGCAGAGAGAGAGAGAGAGAGAGAGAGAGAGAGAGAGAGAGAGAGAGAGAGAGAGAGAGAGAGAGAGAGAGACAAAGATAGTTATTCACAAACACGGTTAGTCATATCTCCACTAGAATCTCGTTGCTATGGATATTGCAGAGGCGATGGTGAGCCCTGTTTACTCCAGACGCTAGAGCACTTTAGGGAACAGGTAGGGTGTATGTTGTCGTGGTTACGCACGGGGGGGGGGGGGTGACCTACTTGGACAGCTCGGCCATCTCAGTCTCGTGCACCTGCATCCTCTCAGACAGCTGCTGGGGGAAGAGGCGGGAAATGGCCTCCTGGAGCAGCGCTGTGGGGTTGTACTTCCTGTTCTTGAAGTACTGCGACAGGAAGCAGGAAGTCGGATTAGACTGACCCGAAATGAACTAACGGTGTGTTTGGATTCGTGTTTGGATTCAGTAGGCCTCACCTCTTGTAAGGGCTGCTTGCAGAGTGGACAGCGCAGGTTGTGATCCAGGCTCCTCTCAATGCAGTTCTTGCAGAAGGTGTGGCCACACGGGGTAGTCACTGGCTCATAGAACAACCTAGAACACCGGCCCCTCCGGTCAGAACACCGCGTGGCACAACAACAACCTCCACAGCCTTGCTAACCTTGTTATCCTGCACTCTAGGCCAAGTTAACTCCTTTCCTCACAGCCAGGAGGAGCTATAGAGCAGCGCTGAACGGGACACACACAACCAGAAGGGCAGGAAAAGTGAGAGGAAGGTGAGCACACTCACCGGATGCAGAGAGGACACTCCAAGTCTGACACGGTGAGCACACTCAGCACCGTCTGGCTGTCCTGGCAGCACTCACCTGCAGACCAACACAAACCACTCCATCACTCGATAGTTGTGTCGTGAATCATGTCGTCATTTAGCAGACGCTTTCACCCAAAGCGACGTACAGTACATGGATTTGAACCTGCCGCACGCGCGCGCGTGTGTGAGTGAGCTCCACATACCCCGCCGGTTCCTCTCATCCTTCCTCATCATGAGTTCCTCGTCATCCTCCGCTGTGGGCAGGAAGGACACGGCCTGGCAGAGACTCAAGCAGCACTCCGTGCTGGAGCCGTGCTTCGCCTTAGAGGAAGTCTGCATGCACGCACGTGCACACACACCCACACACTGTCAGTGAGTTCTACCACTGCCACACCAACAACGCAATCTATGTCCCCCATATGTGTGACAACACAAGCTCACCTGGAGTGACTCTAATCTTCCATTGGCCTCTCCCTCCTCCTTCTCCTCCTCCGGAGGAGGGAACCGGTGCCCTTCGCTGTGTTTGTGAGTGTGTGTGTGAGTGTGTGTGTGTGTGTGGGTGTGTGTGTGGCTGTGTGTGTGGCTGTGTGTGGGCCCCTGGGAGCCCCCCAGGCTGGTGATAGGGCAGGGCTCTTTCAGGTACTCGGAAACCACCTGCAGGATACAATGTACTTCTTCTGGGACTGCCATGCCCTCAGCCTCTAGGATCTGTCATCACACACACACACACACACAAACACACACACACAGGTTGATAAACACACAAAGGCAGACCAACATGCACATTCACACAGATAGGGCAGAAACACGCGTGCACACCCAAAGAAACAAGTTCCTGAAAGCTTTCGTTTCACCTGACTGAAGTCAAACAGGTTCTGTATGAGAGCACCGCCATGTCCTGCATGTGTGTGAGTGGGGTTTACGTTGCTATCGTTGCTTTGCCAGCTGATTTGGGGATCTGTATATTTATTTGGGGATATGTATTTGTATATTCATCCCATAACAGGGAGACCAGACCAGCTTAGTTCCTGGTTGGTCTTTGTTGTTTCATATTTAGACCTAGTTCAGACCTCATACTGAGAGCACCAGTGTGGAGGGAGAATACTGGGGAATGGGGGGAGACTGGGGGGTTCTGGGTGAGGACTAGGAGAGGACTGGGGGAGGACTGGGGCGTCTGGGGTAGGACCAGGGTGCTCTGGGGCAAACTTTGGCAGGTTTGGGGGAGTACTGTGAGGAGGGCTGGGTGAGTTTGTCACCTTCTTAATCTGGCTCTTGGCAGGAAGGAAGTCACTCTGGAGCTTCAGACAGCGGTGGAACTGGATCAGAGCCTCTGTCTGACGGCCCATCTCCAGCAACACGTTCCCTTTCCGGAAGAATCCCTGGAGAGAGAGAGAGAGAGAGAGAGAGAGAGAGAGAGAGAGAGAGAGAGAGAGAGAGAGAGAGAGAGAGAGAGAGAGAGAGAGAGAGAGAGAGAGAGAGAGAGAGAGAGAGAGAGAGAGAGAGAGAGAGAGAGAGAGAGAGAGAGAGAGAGAGAGAGAGAGAGAGAGAGAGAGAGAGAGAGAGAGAGATAAATGAATCACACCACTCCTTTACAGAGTGTACAGAGAGAGTTGTTTTATCCGTTGTTTTCAAATAATCTATGTTTTCACTGACACTAGCACACATTCAGTCACATGACCTGAGGTGGGCCATGAAGTAGTGCCCAGCAGATGTGTTGCTGCTAGGACCATCTCTCCCACACTGGGCTGCAATGATTCACTCCTATTGTCACATAAGTGGATGACTGCATATCGAGCTGTACATTAAATAGCGAGAGTAAGGACTCCCCTCCATTGTACCTACACTCAAAACATGTTGATTAAACAATGTTATGGTGCTGCCCATGTCTTTCATATTTCACACAGGCTGTTCACAGACTCAAGTGTGCAAAATCTCTTGATATTATCATTGGGGTTGATTTTAGAAGTTGTTTCTATGGTCCTGGTGTTTGGTGGGGACATCACTTCCTGGTTCTGACCTCGGTCCAGTTGGGGCGCGTGCAGCAGAGGTCGTCCAGGTCCCTCAGGGCGTCAGGGTAGCACCTCAGGCCCACGCTGGCCTCGGCTCTGAACACCTTCAGACACACGTCATCTGGAGCTGAGACAGGAAGAGATGTGGACGTAGACATAAACATGGGGGGGGGGAGTGAGAGAGAGAGAGGTAGAGAGAGAGAGAGAGAGAGAGAGAGAGAGAGAGAGAGAGAGAGAGAGAGAGAGAGAGAGAGAGAGAGAGAGAGAGGTAGAGAAATGGGGAGGTCAGAGAGAAAGATGGGAAACGAACGCGTCACCGACGGCTGGCTAGGAAAGTACACTTCAGTCTCATTCACATCACACTTCATCAACATAACTAGACTAATAAAGCCTGGAGCCGAGGTAGAAACACCTGGTCATTATGTTTCTCTTCAGGATCGCTGCGCTCCACAGTGCTGGGAGCAGAGCGGTACATCAGCAGAACACGTCCACAGCAGAGGTGCTCTCACGGGGAGTTTGACATTACTCACCACTAATTGGAGGACAGAACTGAAGATACCAGTGTCTCCTCACATTCTATTGTTAACTGTGTTTTTGTGTGTGTGTGTGTGTGTGTTTGAAAAAGAGAGAGTGGTGTGTCTCAGGACCGAGCCTCAGAGAGAGGACAGACCAGGGCACAGTGTTTAAAAAGGACTGGGTTTCATTGGAATGGGGGAGATGAAAGTGAATTGATGCGGTTGTGTGAACAAAACGCAGGGTCAGCTTTACAGTGCGTCTCCAAATAACACACCCCAGAGCCTTACTGAGCAGGCAAACTGCTGGAGACCGTTTGCGCTGCCTGGAGACACATTTTCTTGAACCGTTTTTTTTCATTCAGCAGCTGCCTTTATCTAAAGCCCCAAACAAAAGTGCATTATAGTAGTTGCTGATGAAGACAATCAAAGGATAAAAGTGCTAGCTTCACAGTAGTTAACATCACAGTGGTTAAATGCAAAGCGGCACTCTTGTGTTTACAAGACGTGGGGCAACAACAACGTTGTCTTAAATGCAACTCCTGAGGACTGCTGTGAGATGCTCTCACCGGACAGGCTCCCGGTTGATCTGAGTGAGAGATTGAATGTGGATTATGTGTGAGTGACTGATGAGTGAGTGAATGAGTGCTTGTGTGTGGGGGTTAGTGTGTGTGTGAGAGAGTGTGAGTGTGTTCTGGGCTGTAACAGCCCTGGGTCATACGTTCATATTCAACCATATGAATGGCTAGTACATTATGTGTCAGTTAAGTTCAAGGCAGAAAGAGCCATTACTGAATAACTAAGACTTGTGATTGTCACGTACCCAGGCATGGCGTGGATGTTGTCAGACAGTGAACTGAAGTGGCCTACCACCTTCACCAGCAGCCTTGAGTGTGTAATAGCATGACCCTATTCTGGAGCAACACTGATATAGCTACATCTCCAGCAGAGTTTATGAGCCATTTCCACCACACATGGGCCCACACGCCATTGTGTTAATTAGCAACATGTTTCTAGTGTGAATGCAAAAAAACCCTGCAGCATTCATATAAGAGCTCTGTGCAGGGGTCACCTAAGGTCATATGTCCATACTTCTCGTATGGAGCTGATGACAAAGGATGGATAGGCCTACTGCTGTGCTACGTTTACACCTTACAGTTTTTACAAAAAATGCGTTTGGTCAATGGCCTATTATTGTTTATTAATTTCTTAACGCACAGCTAGATCGCTGGCTTGCGTAAGAGGCTATAGTGCCATAACTGGACGTTACACAATGTAGGCTAGCCTACATTTGAGCACAGAGACCTGCAGCATGCCTCGGGGTTGAATGGCCCAACTTAAATCTAAGTTAACACACGCAACACCCTTACCTTGTTCTATCCCCTCGTCAGCGATGCGTAAAGCGTCAGTGAATTCGCTGGCTTTCAGCTTCTCAAGGATTTGGCACTTCATCTTTGTCTCGTCAGGGCGGCACTTTTCAATGACACTAATCAGCAATACATTGTTTTTTATATTTTTTGCGTCTTTCTGTTTTAGCCGTTCCTTGCAGGTCGGACATCTCGATGGCAAGTTTGTCCCCAGGCACCGACGGCACAATGAGTGGCCGCACGACATCGTAACTGGTTCGCACATGAGGAACAGACAGATTGGGCACTCAAGAAGATCCATGGTGGTGTGTTATGTCACCCCGACAATTCCCTCAAGGAAAAGTAGGCAGAATGCTTCCCCTCAAGTTAAAAGCTTGTGCACAGTCAGTACTCCGTTACATGCAACATACTGTCGTTTGACTGGACGGCTTGGTGGGCTAACATACATTTACAAACTGCAACAGTGTCCTATCTAAACGCATCAACCTTCGTCTCAGATTTACAGCAACTCTAGCCTATCTAAAAAACAAAAACAAGACATGCACTCTGCGCAAACATATGCGGTCTATTATTTCTGTTCTCAACTTTTTACCTTAAAAAAACGTTTTAGAACCTATCCATTGTCAATCATAACTTAGTTGTTGGTTTCGAACACATTATTCCCTTTTAGAGCATGACGATTAGGGAATCGTTTCAGTCCAAAACCCGCTTTGCTGGCTTTTTCGTGTGCAGCTCCGAACTTCATCAACGATTAGATTAGAATTTTTACGTTATTATTAAGATCCCATCCTCGACTGTAAATTCGGACAGTCTGCCTGTGGTCCTTGATCACTGATACAAAGCCAGGGTACACTGTAACACCATTACATTACATAAATAAAGACCATGTGATGTGGCAGCGAGCAATCTCATTGGATGACCGCCTGACGTTGTGAAACAAAGATGCGGAGTTTTATAACACAATTTCTGCGACGGGTGCAGCGTCTTTATATATTCATAAACATCACAGTGCAGTGGAAGAGTTAATAAGCGTACACATAAGCGTTTGTCTAACATGTTCACTCTTTCACAAATTCAATAGTTACTGAGAGGATATCAACAGATGCCGCACACTTGGTGATGCTGTCGTGATACGCAAAGTCAACATTTTGATTTCATAACATATTTTTGTGTGGGAATAAATTGATTTAATATGTGATTATTACACAGGTTAAATACAAAAAAAATGTGCGTCTTCAGATCCACCCCCATTGCAATAGCGTACAATTAGCCCACATTATCTAAAGGGATAATTAACATAACGAATGCGGGGCCGTCTGCAAAGCAATCTCATATTGTCTCATTAGAGCAGATTGCAGCACGTAAACCTTAGCTGGTTCATAAGAGCAGTGTCTGGGTAGATGGCTTGTGTTAGCCGTTATCAAAGGAATACATTGGAACCATGTCAAGTAAATCATACATGTATAGACAACATAACCTCTACTCAACTGTCATGCTGGGAGGAAAACAGACCCTCTAGTTGCTCTAACTGCAAGATTGACACTGCCGTTGATCAGCGTTCATTTCAGCAGCCCTTCTGATCAATGCTTTTGTATATATAAACATGAGCACCCGACAAAGTCTGACTGTGTCACACTGTCACTATAACTGAAAGGAAACCACCCCGCACTCATTAGTGTGTGTGTAGTTCAGGTTGTATCTGACTAAAGTACACTTACACAATGCTACAGTGCACAAGCTCAGCTTGTGTTGTGTAAGGTATGCCTTTCCCTCTACCGGTCGGTCTGGTGCCTCATTGGAGCAGATACAGCCAAATCTCCTGTCGTACGAAGCCACATCGAGACAACATTGCGTCGGTGATTGTGTAACAGTGAGGTGGCTGGGGAAAGGTTTGTTCTATAACATAGAACTCGTTTCGACATCCTCATCTTATTGACAGATTAGTGCATACACCCACATTCCACTCACCGACGCAGGGATTTCAGACAATCTTGGAACATGACAGACTCCATTTTAGGACCAGACCAGATGAGAGAGCCTGGGGTCACCAAGTACCATCCCTTCTTCAGGTCCTTCATGACTGCACCAGTACTTCACCACTGTGCCACATGATGCAAGAATGTCTGGCACTACTTGGTCCAATTGAAAATATCTTTATTGAGTTGACAGTGGAAAGCTGAATGCTCTGGGAATTTTTTACCCAATACCAAGTGTTAAATCCAGAGGCAGGACTCCATGCAAATTCTAGTGTTATGAAATAACACGTGTAAGTGAATGTTTGACTAAGAAAGTTCACACACACACACACACACACACACACACACACACACACACACACACACACACACACACACACACACACACACACACACACACACACACACACACACACACACACACACACACACTTACTTACTTAGCAAAAAAACTAAACAAACTGGATACGCTATTCGTGCACAGCTACAATATTCACAACAAAACAAAAAGCTTTACCAGATTCAGTAATTATTTGCATAAAAAAAACACACAAACAAAAACGACATGCAAAACTCAGGCAATCTCGTCAATAATGCTGCACATTGCAGCATCCTTGTCCCATTCTTTGTCCCTCTTAGTGGGAGGCACGCTCTTGTCCTGCTGCCCTGTGGCCATACAGCTGGCCCCCACCTCCTCAACGTCCATGGGTTCTGTTTTCAGTCTGGCCGCCAACCCAGCAGACCCCCCCACCCCAGTACCTCCAGACCCAGCCCTCGCACCATCTCCTGCCCCGCTCGGCCCCTCCGACTGGGGTATGTCATCGGGCAGAGATGCCAGGCAGCCTTGGATCATCTCCACCACCCTCTCCAGATGTTTCTGGAACCTCTCGGCCGTCTCCAGCCTCTGCCTCTTCTGGACCTCCATCATGACACGCACAGTCTCGCGGGCCTGGTGCGGACGGTACTCGTTGATCAAGTGGTGCATGTGGACGAACAGCAGCTTCAGGTCTTCCAGCTTCTCCTCACGCTTGATGCTGCCGGGGCTCTTAATCAGGATGTCCAGAAGGTCCAGGAAGTTCACCAGGATGGACATATTCAGTTTCTTGAGTTCTCGCTTGTGGTCGAACTGCATCGGGTGGAGCCTCTCGATCCCCTGGCTCTCCAGAGGACGGATGATTATGTCATCGCACTGGAACTGGTTGCCGAACATCATGTAGCTGTCGCGGATCGGCGGCGGGGGCTTGGGCGCCAGGCCCTTGCGGATGTTGTCATCAGTGTATTCCTTGATGTACTGCATGGGCGGTGGTGGCAGAGCGCTCACCTGCTGTGGTTCACCCATGATGGATGCCTAGGGACAGAATTAGGGATAACTTTAAGCTGCATTCATCTCGTTTTCAATAATTAGTTAATAACTTTAAAATAGCGAATGCACGAATACCGTATGCTACTAGGTATTCACTTAGATGTACAAACGTAGAGCTAGCTACTTTCCCTTCCCGTTAACTAATTACGAGTGTGAAATACTAGTGAGATACGAGTGTGAAAAAAATGAAAAGTATGCAGAAATAACGGTTGGAGAAATATAATTAAGAAAGCTAGTTAACAACATACTGCTACACAACTATATACAAAGCTAATGTAATACACTGTACTCTTAGGCAGGCTAGCTACTTAGCTACCATGCTAATGCTAGCCAGCATTAGCAAACTAGCTTGGTTGCTAGATGTGGAGCAGAAGTAATTTGATTAGCTAAGCAAACAATTGAAAAATACATACCCTTTAGTGTGAGAAGTGTCAATACTGTGATGTTAGTTTTCTATAGCCAGACTAAATTCCCCAAAACAAATTTTATCTTTCACTGGGATAACGATGGCATAAACCATGGGAGCTACGTTAAGGCATAGCCTTGTGCCGTAGCTTTTCACGTCCTCTCTGTTTGATTGGTCGCCTGTTCACGACGTGTTTATTTGAACGTGCGGATTGGAGCGCTCCATTTCAACAACGTAGACGGGGATTGGTTTACGTGAGTAAAGGCGATAGCTTTTATATTCCATAAAATGTATTATCTTGGAAGATACGTTCTATTTAGTCAGATTTAACATGGCAGGCTGTTGTAAAAACTGCCGTCAACATTCAAGAAGGCACACACGTTTGGCGTGAGCAAAAGTATATTGCATTTAAGTTTTCATCAGTCCTGGGTTTGTAATTTAATTGGCTAATGGTTACATATATTACATCTGAAACACTTGTATTGCAATTTTAAATGTTGGCTGTGTTCCACACATTTGAAACATCAAAACGTATCACATCTGTGTGCGTGTGTGTGTGGCAGAAATTGAGAGAAAAAAGGTGTGTGGCCCTACTCAAGGAAGTGGTTCACCTACAGTGACAACTCCGGAAGCTCGAGTAACATATCATCAGCTCTTTCTCCCTCACTGTTTTTCACACGTTTTTAGTCTGACACAAGCACAGGCTGCTGGCAGCTCTAGGGCTGCAGGTAACTGTTTGCCATGTACCCCAGAGTTATCTTAAAAGGAACTCTAATCAAGAAATCTCAACAGAAAAGAAGGACTTCCCCAAGCAATTACAAGGAAAGGTTTTTTGTTTTAGACACACAAGACTTGACCTATTCTGAACGGCGTCCCGGGGTATGTACTGTTGATGGAGAGGAAGATGGAAAATATTATCAGTGTACTTTTGAATCAAAGTACATTCTATTTTTAATTGTAAAACAGTCATTCACAATAAGAAAGTTGGTCACACCTGAGATGAAATGTACAAAATAATCGGAACGTCTTCAAAGCTGTACGTGTACTTAATCGTAATTGTAATAATTGTTATGTGAGCGCCAACACTCATGGAGATTCTGTGCTCTGTGTTCAGAAAAAACCTGTTCAGAAAGGCAGTATTGAGCTGGCCAGGATTAAGTGTGTTGAGATTGTATGCAGTGACATTCCCATCCCCTGCAGCAACAAGTACCCCTTCCAGGTGAGAGAAGCACACTTCCCAGTCCGTTTATCTTCAAATGAACGGAAGGAGAACCTGGCAGAAACTCAATAGGGCCATTCAAGCAAAAACACAAGGACCCTACAGCTACTGTTTGATGCTGCTTTTCTCCACAGGTTTTTCATGACAGCTATTACCTGTACATTTTTGCCCCGGATAATGACTGTCGGCAGCGGTGGGTCCGGGCGCTTAAGGAGGGTGAGTAGTCCAAACTAAAGACACCCCAACAAAGGCCTTGATCATGGTCTCTCTGGTGTCTTGTACAAACCCATAGTCAGAGATGTACCTCTAAGGTTTACTGTCTATGCTGTGTGTGTGTGTGTGTGTTTGTGGTTTAAACACAAGAGTTTCAGTTTGAACCTTGTGCTGCTTTCTAAAAGGCTACACATCTGTATTCTGTTGAGGGGCAAATACATGGTCCAAATCTTTTTTTTTCTTTTAAACAATAAATTAGTTATGTGTTATATGTTTACTTTGTTGTTCTCCTCCTAATGCAGAGACAAAGTGTAATAGGTTAGCAGTGAAATACCACCCTAACTTCTGGATGGATGGGAGATGGAGATGTTGTCACCAAACGGAGAAGCTGGCGGCCGGCTGTCATGAGTATGACCCCATGGGATTTGGTACTAACCTCAGACTAGTTTTAGTCTAAATCTTCATCTGCAAAAATGTGTGTCCCTATAGAGTAGAGGACATAACCCATTTTGAAAATTTGATAAAACTATACCGTGTAGTATATATGTATAGAAGTAATTTTGTTTCTTTTCATAGCTTCCAAAAAACCTCTCCCTAAAACTCCAGACCCTGAGGTAGGACCCTGACTGTTGACGCACACTCACACATAATGGAATGTCACTTCCTGTAAAACGTTTTATTCATTAAGTTCACTCATAAAACATTAAAATCAACAGCATTGACATCCATATACAGTTATTGCTTCTAGAACAAACGTAAGTGAGTGGTCAGCGTTTCCTCTCCACTTTATCTTGACAGCGCCGTTTATCAAACCCAGACTTAGGCAAGGTGGTGGTGGTGGCTATCCAGAACTATATCCCCCACGATGCATCTGACCTCACCCTGAAGAAGGACCAGGAGTATGTCCTTACTGATAGCTCTCACCCAGAGTGGTGGGCCGTGCAGGATGACAGGGGGTAGGCTAACACTGACAGGATGATAGTGGCAGTTTTTGTTTTTTTCTTATCAAACTGACACTGTGTTCATATTTTCCTATGTTTCCCTTCTATAGAAACACTGGGTTTGTACCCAACATATACATTGCCGAGAAATCGGGGAGCAACTTCAACAGATTTGTGTGAGTCACAAAGTCTGTTCCTCATATAACACTACAGTTTTGGTGTAAACCATTGTGAGTGGTATAGAACAGTTGTCAAATGGTGACCATTGGAGTACACTATCATATGATTCAGTGGTTATTATGTTGATGTGTTGAATGTGTTCATCTGTAGATGGTACAACAAAAACATCACAAGGGCACGAGCTGAAGAACTTCTGATGCAAGAGGTACTGTCCGGACACAATTAGTATTTATTTGTTCATTGGGTGTGCTTTGCCTTCGGCAAGGGCACAACCTTTGTTCTCTCACATATATATTATTGGGTGTGCTTTGCCTTCGGCAAGGGCACAACCTTTGTTCTCTCACATATATATTATTATTATTCTTTTTGCCCCCCTAAAACTCAGTCAATATTTGGCCTACATAGACAACCTAGGTGTCAAACGTTTCGTCCTGGTACCGATTGAGTTGCTTGTATTGGGATTTACGTTCCGTTGCACGGTTTAAGTAGAAATTACGTTTTTGTGTCGAAAAGTGAAGCTAACGGTGGCTAACTTGCTAACCACAGTCAATGACGCTACTTACGTCACTAACGTCATGAAAACTCGCGTGACCTCTAGCAGAATATTAGTTTAGCAGCTCGTTAACTTCTGGGAGATAGCTAGGCTAACTATAGCTTTACTGCAAGGCAGCTGCAGAAACGCCACAAGCAAAGAGGCCAGGTGATAACTATTTACTAATTTTACTTTGTGATATGACACACAATTGTGATGTGTAATGTACAATATAAGCTGATATTATTAAGGAAGTACATCTACTTTCGGAAACAGTCTACTATTTCACTGAAGTATTAGCATCATGACATTAGCCTGTGTTGCCCGGGCAACACATACTACAGTGGTCTATGATGTAGCGTTATCTGTTTTCAATCGTTAAAATAAACATTCCTCACATATACATTTTCGTTGTAGGATTTATTCTGACATTAGTAAACGATTTGTTGGTGAAATTACCATTACCTGTGGTTTCAAACCAGTGTTGCTCACTGCAACGCTGTAGCCTACGCGAGACACTACAAAAACATCTACACAGCTGTAGGAAGTCAAACGGCGACAGAACATGTTCGGCACTCCCCTTACTTAAATCAAAAGTCTATCTAACTACTAACCTGAACTTCATTGCCACAGCCTAAACGTTGTCAATCTGTTCATGAAAATAATTAATTTCAGTTTAAACCGTACAACGGAACGTTAAATCCAATTCAACCAACGCAATCGCTACCAAGACGAACACAGCAGTAGTCTAGTACTGTGCCGTAGTAGTACAATTTACCGGGGCAGCTTCTCCACACAGGGCTATATCGCATTTTGCGTTGTTACTGACAATGATCGCTACCAGTGAGCTTTTTATGAATGAGCGATTTTCCACTAAATAAATGTCAAGCTTATTTACGTTTTGGGGAGCATATTTTCCGTTAGCAGATGGTACTGTTTGAATCGCGATTCCATCTTCTACTGCCGGGCAACGTCGTAGAATAATCTTCAAAGGGGGTTCTTTATTAATGAATGAATGCAATGAGTAGGCTAAATGCCTGAAAATATCATGAGAAGGGAAAAACTTAAAATGACGTTTAAGTCATAGAGATTAGGTCAATATTTACACCGGTCTGCCCAATTTATTCGTTTTGTTTCAACGATGAGGCTGCCTCTTGCAGGGGAAATGAGAAGACATCTATTTCATTCTACACTTCACTCGTATTTTCAGTTGTAAATTAGCAGCAAAAAAAAAATGCTTTTAAATCTATGTAATCTTTATAAATAATAAGTATGCATTTTTATATAAAATATACAGAAATATCAGTTGTAAAAATGTCATTCAAAAACTGACCCCTGTGCAACCGACGCAAGCAAGCACACCCTACAATTTCCCCAGAAATTGTACCCTCTCTAGTTTACTTATTTATTCAATCATTAGATGTCCAGTTATATGTAACCTTAACTTCAGGATATATCAAGACTATCTGTTTGTGTCTAAAGATAGTTACATTGGAACATGTATATCTTTCAGTATGTAATTGTGTGGTTGAGTATATGTGTCCAATGCAACATCTGCAGTGTGATCCAAATACTTGGATCTGATTGGCTGTGACCATGTGGTTTTTGCCAGCAAGGATGCAAGGGCTGCATTTGCAGGATGCATGTCTGCTTTCACACATACAAACACAAAGTACATCTCCAAACCACACAGTTAGCTCAGGTTCAGGATTTCCTGTTGTAAATGTGTCACACAGTTTTACAGGCAAAGTTTGGGTCCTTGACTTTTACGATTGTGCGTGTCTGTTGGCCAAACATTCGGTGCACCAATTCCAAGAAAAACATTTGTAGGATTGTTTTGTCTCCAGCTATCTAAGAACCATTTACATATCCCCTGAGAACATACAATCATGTTCACATAATGTATGCTTCAGTTCTTAAAAAAGCGTGCATGACTGTTTGCGTGCCCATGTCCAGGGCAAAGAAGGGGCATTTATGGTGCGGGATTCCAGGCAGCTCGGCGTCTACACTGTGTCCGTCTACACCAAAGCACCAGGGTAATTATCCGCACAGTCAGCTATCACTGACGTACTGACAACACATTAAAAGTACTAAGGACTGAAGTATTTAGAACTGAGACACTGCTTAATCTTTGGGGGGGATAATGTGTTTAAAATTGCTTTAAGATCAACTGGGGTCAGATGTTTCTTGGAGTCGATATTGATAAGAACGTAACAACGGAATTGCTGAAGAAACCATAACAATGGATCAGCAACTACGCACAAACACACAACTAAGACAGATCATTTGTGACACTGTGTAATGCCAACCCGTACATGTACAAGAAAAGACATGTTGTGTTCCCCGACTAACGCTCTCCCTCTCTCTGCAGGTCAAATGGGGAGAAGAATCCGAGAGTGAAGCATTACCAGATAAAGGATACAGAGATAGAGCCGTTTAGGTTTTACCTGGCGGAGAAATACCTTTTCAGCACTATTCCTGAGCTAATCCAATACCACCAGCACAACGCTGCAGGTGAGGAGTGTGTCCTGCAATCACGCTCACACATGCACACGCACTCACAAACACACACACATGCACACAACCTCACACACACATGCACACAACCTCACACACACATGAATTCAAACACACAGGCAGGCAGGCAGACACATATATACTCAGCTGTTTTAAATTCGCCCAAAGGGACAATTAGCACAGCTAAGAGATTAATTCACTGTAAAATTGTTTTAGACATCAAATTCAATGCTTGTCACGGGGACAAGATAATTTTCTGCTCAGAAAGAGTTGTGGAGGAAGCCTTGCCATGAGACTTCGAATCAGTCTTAAGTCTTAAGAAGTCAGCATATTGTACAAGGCATGGACGTTGGTGCCTTGACTAGACCTGACTTTCTTCTGTGTGTGTGCATGTGTGTGTGTGGGGGGGGTAACCACTGGCAGGTCTGATCACGCGCTTGCGACACCCTGTGACGCTTGGCAAAGACAGCTCTCAGAACTCCTTTGATGTCTCACAAGGTAAGAAGCCAAAAAAAGAATTATAATTGAACTGAAGTTAATCAAAAGGGTTATGCAATCTGCTGTTATAAAACAGAGGTATGATGTTATGACAGTTGATGTGCCTCCCACTTTGATAAGACCAACGTGTGAGTTCCAAGTAAACGGGGAAAATGCTTACCTCGACAGCGATGTCGCCTGCTCACAATTGGCTATGCATCGGTGGCATGGGTATTGTAGTTCTTCCTGTGTGTCTGCCCTTCAGCAGGCGAGTGGGAGGTGGAGCCTGCGGAGCTGGTGCTGGGGGAGGAGCTGGGGAGCGGGGAATTTGGAATGGTGCTGCAGGGGACATGGAGGGACAGGAAGGTGGCCGTGAAGATGCTGAGAGAGGGAGCCATGTCGGAGGAGGACTTCAAGGAGGAGGCCATGGTGGTGACGTAAGTGGACTTGTGGACGTGGGGCATTGCCTCATTGGACAGATAAAGGACCACAGCACATCATGTTGGACCGTTCCTAAAAAATATGTGCGTGTGTTTGCTTGTGCGTGTGTGTGTGTACGTGCGTGTGTTTGCTTGTGTGTGTGTGTAACAGGAAGCTGTCCCACCCGAAGCTCGTCCAGCTGTATGGTGTTTGTACCCAGCACTCTCCAATATGTCTGGTGTTTGAGTTCATGGAGCACGGCTGCCTGTCGGACTACCTCCGAGCCACCAGGGGGCATCTGTCTCCGGACACGCTCCTGGGGATGTGCCTGGATATCAGCGAGGGCATGGCCTACCTGGAGAGCTCCAACTTCATCCACAGAGACCTGGTACTCTCAGAAGGAAAAGTCGAGATCTGAACTCAGAAGAGTCACATTGATAGGACGATATTCCAGTTTTTTTCTTCCAATCTCTGTCTGCTTCACAGGCTGCCAGAAACTGTCTGGTCTCTAAGGACAATGAAGTCAAGGTGTCTGACTTTGGCATGGCCAGGTAAGATCACACACACTCCTGCGGTGAGAACTTGTGGTTCATCCACAGGGGCTAGAGCATGGGTGACCATCAGTCTGTAAACAGAAGAGTGAGAGTGTGAACACTGTGAGTTAAACCTGCTGACCTGTTGAGGGGAGACAACAGTCATGCTGTTGTCCTTTCCTGCTGATGACTATGTCTCTCTTCAGGTTTGTTTTGGATGACCAGTATACTAGCTCTCAGGGCTCCAAGTTTCCTGTGAAGTGGTCGTCTCCTGAGGTCATCAAATACAGCAAGTTCAGCAGCAAGTCGGACGTCTGGTCTTTTGGTCTGACTGTCCTTTAATCTTTGTCTGTCTGTCTTTCTGTCTGATTAAGAAGTCTGTCTGTCTGTCTGTCTGTCTGTAACTGATGTTCTACTCCCTCCCCTCCCCTCCTCTCCTCTTCTCCCCTCAGGTGTGTTGATGTGGGAGGTGTACAGCGAGGGTCGCCTGCCCTATGAGAGCCGCTCCAACGCGGAGGTGGTGGAGTCCCTGAACGCAGGCCTCCGGCTGCTCAAGCCTCGTCAGACCCCCAGTGCTGTGCACCAGCTCATGGAGTGGTGCTGGAAGGAGGTGGGTGACCCTGTCTCGCCATCCGTTCCAAAATGTGCCATCCAACATTATGACGTTTTCATGTTTCGTTTTTTTTTTTTTTTTTTAAGTACAAGTAAACAAACACTTTTTTTCCCAATGGTATAGTAACAAATGTGTTAAATGACCAGTGGAATACACACAAAAAGTGTTGCTGAAACAGTTATGCAAGTGTGTGTCCGTTTGTCTCTCTGCCCCTGTAGAAACCAGAAGACCGGCCGTCCTTTGCTGTCCTGCTGCATGAGCTGGCCTCCCTCTCAGACCTCTGACCCCAGCCTGGCCAGCCTGTTCACACACACCTGTAGAATAGAGAGTCTGTATGTACAAAGACATAGGAGTAATTTATACTATTTATTCGTTTGCCTGGATTCCTAATAACTGTGCTAGTAACTTTGGCGTCAACCTGTGCGATAAGTGTGAACTCAGTGCGTGTGGTCAGCGAGAAAATAAAAGTGTATCCATATTGCAGCCCGGGGGTGCAGTTGTGAATCTTTTGCTTGTCGAACAGAACTGTGCACGTCCCTGTTCTGCGTGTGTTTGGTAATAGACTCTTTTTATAACCAGATGCTGGTTTTGTCCTTTAGAGGGCACACGTAGGCCACATGCTCAGACTCATCATCTCTCATCATACAGACACTGCACATGCTCTGTACGTACCAAGTACGTCCTGTGTTGCTGCAAGGCCTCACTGCGAGGTCAACTTTATCTCTGAACACAAGGTACGTTGTTACTGGATGTTGAATCATTTAGGAATATGATCATTCAAGAATTTCACTGTGATTATGTTTCACATTTAATTAGAACTAGTTGATAGCCGGTCACATGGCACTTTATGGACCTGAAAATTGTGCTGTCTAGAACCTTAGATTTCCATTAGGAACACCTTTTTGAATAGGTTCTAATACCCTTTCTTAAATGGTATTAATAGTAGGTTTGCGGTGCGTAAATCCTAATGCTTGGTTTTACATTTACATTTAGTCATTTAGCAGACGCTCTTATCCAGAGCGACTTACAGTAAGTACAGGGACATTTCCCCGAGGCAAGTAGGGTGAAGTGCCTTGCCCAAGGACACAACGTAATTTGGCACGGCTGGGAATCGAACCAGCGACCTTATGATTACTAGCCCGATTCTCTAACCGCTCAGCCACTTGACTCCCACTTGACTTTTCTTACCATCAACATCTTTTTCAGTAATAGTACTGTAGTGTAGTATACAGGTCTAACCAACTATATGGGTCCTGGGTGTCTGTATGCGATTGCAGTTTGCAGCCAGTCTTGCATGCCTTCGTGTTACTGTGACAACCAGGCAGACTGGGCACACAACACTGGCATAGCAATGTTCTTGGAAACAGTCAGTAGCAGGAGTACATGGGAGGTACCATAGAAACAGAACATGTTACAGAAATACTGTACACTGTATATGGTATAGTAAAAATATATATTTTAACTGGCATGTCATGCCATGAAAACTAAAGCTAGGATGACCTATATATCCAGTTAGGTAATAACTGGAATGTTTTCCTAGGGAAATTTTCAACTGAGGTATCCTCTCCTTCCATAAAGTATTAGGACCTTTGTGAACTATCCTGGTCTTTGCAAATGTGACTGAGAAGTGGGTCTTGTAACTCTTGTAACTTGCAATGTCATAAGGTTATTTTCGTTTACCTGGGGCATTCTGAAAGGAATTAAAAGTGACCCAACCTAATAGAGTTGGATAAGTGGTTATTTCGTTTGGTTGGTACTTGGAATCGTTGGACGCTCAAACTCATTGAGCACCAGTTTGATCCTATGCGACTGGCCCTTTAAGGAAATGCACTTGCAGCCATTTTCTGCTCTTTGTGTGGGGTGGATTAGCGGATAGGCACATAGTAAAAACGAGAGCATCAATCGGAGAAAAGGCGAGAAAAACGTCCGTAAATTATTGGATTGCCGTCGCGGAGTGCGACATTGTCCGCCCGTTTTAACTGGACGGACATGCAAGTTGCAGGTATGTGCACTAACCCAACAGCCGCTCAGTAAAGATGTGCAGCGCTTGTCGACGGGAAGGGAGATGCAGCGATGATGATGACTGGAGAGCTGCCCGTGTATTCGCTAGCTAGCTGTTTTCCTTTCTCATAGTGCACCATCACGTTTGTCGAAAAAAAGAATATAACACACAGGCTTCAGGTATTATGTTTTCATTCATGATTGAGATTCCTCAATGTTTTATTTGATTTCAGTAGCTGAACTGCTCATTCCGATGAATGGAGTTCCGTTATCTCGCCATTGCCTAACGTCAGTGTAGAAATGGCATCATACTGTAGTAGGTTACACCGAGAGATGGGTGGGGTGGAGAGGATCCGTACGGTAGCTTGCCTCGTAGAAGATGCTCTTTGCTCTTTTTTTAAATGAGGTGGATGCTTTGGAAAAGATTGCACTATATTATTGTAGCCTCTCCTTCAAAATACACATGACGGGAAAATGTGCAATATTTCAAATTCATTGCTTGTAAAAATGACCGAGATTGGCTAACGCCAGCTAAAAGCTCCCGAGCATTTTAACGAAGTATTTCTTCAGTCCACAGTTTAATCACCTTTGTTGCACACTTTACACCTAGTTAGTAATCTAACATACATTATAACAAGCGTCGCCGACATAACAGCAGCCGACACACAGTAACTCATAGGAGGCGTCTGCCACATTTTATTATGGGCAAAAATCAGGCCCGTTACCTAAACTCGAATGACAGGTGCATCTACATTCTACTTCCGTTTCAGCCGTTGTCCAAGATTTTTAAATCCAACTCAACGCCGCACATCAAATTAATAGATGTCCACTTTTTTTATTAATTAAATACAATACACTAATCAACCAATAGTTCTGACATAAGTTGTGTTTAAATTGTGCAGGAAGATGACAAAAATATATCTGGCTGATAGGTCTACTCGAGTCTTTACATCGTCCTGTGTTCCTATAGTACCATTCTTGGGACTTTTAAGTGATTACATGTCTTAATAATAATATGTTATGCAATTAATATTACAGTAAGAATATAAAAAATGACTAGCCCCTTGATTACTTTGTATGGGGAGGGCTATGCTAACCTACTGAATGGTTGTATGCATCCTACTCAATAAGGCTACAAACCAATGACAACCAGACTCTAACTTGGGAGATCCAAGAGAAGTATTGACCTATAGGCAGCATACCATGCTGCTATAGGCCATGAGATCAAGCTTATGTCTTTCAGGCCATGAATATTCATATAATGTGTATTGTTGTTGGTTAGACTGAGTAGGCCATGTCATCATAGCCCCCCCCCCCCCCAGGCATACATTCCTCAGGGGTCCTTGCTGAGGACACAAACATACTCGGTATCCTACATGTTTGTGTTCCTGTAGTCAAACTGTGTGTCTGTGTGTCCACGCATGGATGTGTATGCTCTTTTTCTCCTCGACCAGTGAGAGTGTGAGGAGAATGGTAACATGTTACGAGGATGGCCAGAGGGGAGTGGTGGCCATTGAGTGGTGACCCGGACGTGACACACTTTCGTTTCTCCTCTCTCTCTCTCTCTCTCTCTCTCTCTCTCTCTCTCTCTCTCTCTCTCTCTCTCTCTCTCTCTCTCTCTCTCTCTCTCTCTCTCTCTCGCTCTCGCTCTCTCTCTCTCGCTCTCTCTGTCTCTCTCTGTCTCTGTCTCTCTCTTTCTCTCTGTGTCTCTCTTTATCTGTCTAACCATCTCACTCAGATGTAAAGGGCTTCATTGACCTGCCAAAAAGAGACCTCTCTTTCTCCTCTCTCTCTCGTTCTTTCTCTCTGTCTCTGTCTCTTTCTCTGTCTCCCTCTCTCTCTGTCGCTCTCTATGGCTTGGTATATCTCTCTCTTCCTATCATGTACTGTCTCTGCCCCTTGCTTTCCACCTCTAATTCTCTCCAACTCTTCATTCTGTCAGTTTGTTCTCACCCTTCCTCATCCCTCCATCCCCACCATGCTCCCTCCTGTAGGTCTGGACCCGTCTGCCCGCTCTGGCAGACGTAACACACAGGAATGCAGGGGGAATGGAGAGATCTGTGTGTTTGTGTACGCATGTGTCTGAGTGTGTGTTTCCAAAAGGCGCGGAGGCCAACAGAAAGTTGTCTTAAGTGTGGGAAAGTTTATTCAGTCAACTAAGGGCCCTGCCATGAGTGTTCAACAGTATATCCCTCCTGACTGGATGACTGACGGACTGACAGACCTTTTAGGGTAAACATCCAAATGTGTCTGTCTGTATGTCGGTTGAGGCCAAATAGGCATGTCTTACCGAGGTGATGAAGTTCGACAGGAAACCCCACCCGGCCTTGCTCCTCTTCCTCTTAGCTGTTCCTGTGCAGCTGTGACACATGCTACACACACACACACACACACACACACACACACACACACACACACACACACACACACACACACACACACACACACACACACACACACACACACCACAACTGACTGGCTACATGTACTTCACATTGTCTGAGGATAAACAATCCAGCACTATTCCGTGACCTAGGTTAGCAGTGTTTAATTAACAAGTGCTATAGCAGTGCTAGGTTAGCAATGGTAGGTGAACAGGGCTAGCTTAGCAGTGCTCCCCAGCTTCACAGTGTGGGTCTGGGGGGGGTTTAGATTCCTATTTTAGCCTCTCTTTCCCACTGCCCCATCAGCCTGGGGGAGCTGAAGGAGATTAGCGGCCGTGTCAACCCCTGTCTGTCAGTTCAGAGGTGAACCACACACTCCTGAGAGGCACATGATGCAGGGTCGAAACTGCCGACCCCCCACACACACGCTGTTCACACAAAGCAGAGTTTCCCGTGGAATAGGAGGCCGGAACGATGACTTGAATATGAGCCACCACACAGCTCAGTTCCTTGTTTCTTATCAGCACCAGAGCATCGTCTCGGCTAACTTTAGACGTCTCAACCATATCGTCACGTCAACATGTCCACCAACAGGTGCCACTGCTGTAGGGAAGAGAGGCAGAGACAGATGGAGATTTGGAGTCAGGGAGGAAATGAAACCGAATACCCAGACTAGAATACCTGTGGCAGTTTTTACAGGGGGGGGGTGGATGAAATTCCTGACGCTAGTGCTTTTTTTTTCGGGCGTTTGAAAAACTGTCGATTTTCTTGGATTCGGAGCTGCACTCATTTGACACTGTCTCTTCTCGCTCTCGGACTCAGACTGGGGAGTTGCGTGAGTGAGCCCTCGTTACCATGACGACCCACGTGACCCTGGAGGATGCCCTGTCCAACGTGGACCTGCTGGAGGAACTGCCCCTCCCTGACCAGCAGCCCTGTATCGAGCCCCCGCCCTCCTCCATCATGTACCAGGTACACGCACACAGACACACATACACACGCCTTGCCTACACACATACTCCATCACATAGACAAGACACACACACACACATCCTCCTTCACAAACACACACACATACTCCTACACACATATGCACACAAGAACACACACACTGATTCTCACCAACCTTTTTAACTCTCTCTCTCCAGGCCAACTTTGACACCAACTTTGAGGACAGGAATGCATTTGTGACTGGCATCGCCCGCTACATTGAACAGGCCACTGTGCATTCAAGCATGGTGAGAGGACCACAGAGCAAGGACACATGCCCATTGGATTCTGGGATGCCAGTACCAGATCTGAGCAGTCTAGTCATGGCTTGCCATCTCCACTAAAACATCCACTGTGTGTTGTGAGGCACACTTTGACACACACACACACACACACACACACACACACATCGAAGACAAACCCATTGATGCAAAAAAGGCCCTTGTGTTGTTTGTGTCGTGGCTTTATCATCTGGTTCCTCTTTTAGTCGGTTTTGGTTAAAGATAGGCTTACACACACACACACATACTGAATCAGGCAGCCACTGGACTGGTGAATAGGAATGAATAGAGTGTGTGATGGGACTCACAATGAGGGGAACCAAGGTTTTATTCAACCTTTATTTAAATCAGGAAGTGCAAACGAGATTCATGTTCCAATTTGTCTTTTTCCCTCTCCTCGAATTAAGAACAGACTGTTTTCACAGTTATTTGACTGTGTGTAAAATGTAAACGTGCGCTGTAACATTAACATGTCCAACATTTGAACAGACGAAACTGATATTCCCCAGTATTTGAAAATGTTCTGTGCTTCACAATACCGAATTGAAAAGGTCAAAGGGGGCTACACCGCCCAAGTATACTGGCTATCCTTTTTACTACATTGAAAGTGGTTTCTTTTCCACTGGTCCCTTGTTGCGTTTGACCTGACGGTTATGGAAGTGCTGTGTCTCTGTCTCTGTCCGTCCAGAACGAGATGCTGGAGGAGGGCCACGAGTACGCTGTCATGCTCTACACCTGGAGGAGCTGTTCCAGGGCCATTCCCCAGGTAACACACACACACACACACCCCAACACACACCCACACTACTACTTTAACAAAGGGTGTTGCAGGGCTGGCATGAGATTTGTTAGCACCCCCAACAAGCTTTCGCGAGCTTCACTCGCGAGTTTACACGGCTGTTTACGCGTCAATGATGCTTCACTCCGTCAACCTGCGCCTCGTCCGTTACCGTTTACAACGTTAGCTTGGCTACTTGTTTGGCGTTGCCTTTTCAGCGTGAGATATACAATGTGTGGCGTGAGAAATTGTTAAATGGTTGAAATGCGGGTGTCACACGGCGAAACCATGACACTTGGCCGATCTGGTGTTGTCAGATAATATCCCCTCCTCACGTACGCATCTTCCCACAACTTCCCCATCGCTTTTGTTCCACTGCTAAGCTCTGAGCTAACACACAGCGTCGTCCAAGCCTGGCCAGTTTCCACCCTGAAACCTCACCTTCGACCAACAGCAACACAAGGCCCACTGAAACATCTAATAATAATCGTAGTGTCAACAGATATGAAGAAACACACCCAGAGCACCAGTGATAGTGGTGCTGAACGTCCCTCGCACCCAAAGCAGTGTGACAGCTCCCTCTTGTGGCCCTCAGGTGAAGTGCAACGAACAGCCCAACAGAGTGGAGATCTACGAGAAGACCGTGGAGGTGCTGGAGCCGGAGGTCACCAAGCTCATGAAGTTCATGTACTTCCAGGTACTCCCCAGAGAACGGCTTCCTTTCTGACCCTCCGACCTCTCTGCTCGCTCGCTGTTCGAAAGCGCTGAAACGGTCTTTTCTTACCAGTAAATGAACAAACGGAGAGAGTAATGTGGTGTAATGCCTTGACCAGTCAGTGAGTCATCGGCTCCCTCCCTCCCTCCCTCCAGAGGAAGGCCATAGAGCGGTTCTGTGGTGAGGTGAAGCGCCTGTGCCACGCCGAGAGGAGGAAGGACTTTGTGTCGGAGGCCTACCTGCTGACCCTGGGGAAGTTCATCAACATGTTCGCCGTGCTGGACGAGCTCAAGAACATGAAGTGCAGCGTGAAGAACGACCACTCTGCCTACAAACGGTACAGTACGCTCGCGCACACACACGCACATGCTCATCGCCTGTTACCACGCTAGCTGAGACCCTACTGGCTATCTGTTAGCATGCTTGTTAATGCTACTGCATAGTGTGGATCTGATAGCATGCTCGCTAATGCCCAGTGGGAAATCTGTTAGCATGCTGGCTGAGGCCCAGTGTTTGACGTTATCGTGCAAGCTAGGGCCCGTTGTAACCCCTATGATTCCCTGTGCTCCAGGGCGGCCCAGTTCCTGAGGAAGATGGCCGACCCCCAGTCCATCCAGGAGTCCCAGAACCTCTCCATGTTCCTGGCCAATCACAATAGGATCACGCAGGTCGGCATAGAAACGTCTGGCGTAGAAGTTGATTGCAGTATCACATTATGAAACGCTGACAGGGATTCTCTAAGGGACGGGTGTAGCTCAGTGGTAAAGCCTGACTGCAGATCAAGAGGTCCCCGGTTCAAATCACCCCCCTGTACATCACTTTGGTAAAAGAAGAAGAAGCCCTTCATCACTACAGTCATGGAACACACACACACACACACACGCCTGGGGGCCAAATTCCAGTGCCCTCTGCTATCATAAAGACGTAATAATTACATTAGGATAAAACATGACTAAAAACACACAGAACCTTATGGAATCATCGAAGTAGATCCCACCTCGGGGTAGAATCCTGCTTCTATCGGGGTGTCAGTGCTGTATGAATGATGCCACCCCTGACCCCTGACCCTGTGTGTGTAGTGCCTGCACCAGCAGCTGGAGGTCATCCCTGGGTACGAGGAGCTGCTGGCCGACATCGTCAACATCAGTGTGGATTATTACGAGAACAAGATGTACCTGACCCCCAGCGAGAAACACATGCTGCTCAAGGTAGCCCTCCCCCTCTCTCTGGTGTTTGCATGTGTGTTTGTGCACATGAGAGCGGTGACGAACCCGGGTGTCTCTCAGGTGATGGGCTTTGGGCTGTACCTGATGGACGGTAACGTCAGCAACATCTACAAGCTCGACGCGAAGAAGAGGATCAACCTGGGCAAGATCGACAAGTTCTTCAAGGTTAGGTTCTCTCTCTCTCTCTCTCTCTCTCTGTTCTACCATAAACTCCCTCCTACCTCCAGAATACGTGTCATTGAGACCCTGTGTATCAGTGTTGGTGAAGGGTAACCAAGTCTGACTGTGTGTGTGTGTGTGTGTGCAGCTCCAGGTGGTGCCTCTGTTCGGGGACATGCAGATCGAGCTGTCACGCTACATCGAGACCAGCGCTCACTACGAGGAGAACAAGTCCAAGTAAGACACGCGCACACACACCCACTCACAATCTCTATGACTATGATCAACCTCTTTTCACCCCCCCTCCAGGTGGACGTGCACCCAGAGCAGCATCTCCCCGCAGTACAACCTGTGCGAGCAGATGGTGCAGATCCGCGACGACCACATCCGCTTCATCTCGGAGCTGGCGCGCTACAGCAACAGCGAGGTGGTGACGGGCTCGGGCCTGGACAGCCAGAAGTCGGACGAGGAGTACCGGGAGCTGTTCGACCTGGCCCTGCGCGGCCTGCAGCTGCTCTCCAAGTGGAGCACGCACGTCATGGAGGTGGTGAGTGGACGTGGCGGAGTGTGTGTGTGCTCGTTGGTGTGTGTGTGTTTGCTTGTGTGTGTGTGTGTGTGTGCAAGCTTACAGTATTTTGGCGTGTGTGGGTGCGCGTGCGTTCCTACCACACCTGTGTGTGTGTGTGTGTGTCTGTGTGTGTGTGTGTGCGAGTGTGTGCTAGGGTACCCACACCCCCCTTGCAGTAACCCCCCTCCCTCTCTCCCTCGTGTCTCAGTACTCGTGGAAGCTGGTCCATCCCACAGACAAGTTCTGCAACAAGGACTGCCCCGGCACGGCGGAGGAGTACGAGAGAGCCACGCGCTACAACTACACCAGCGAGGAGAAGTTCGCCCTGGTGGAGGTCATCGCCATGATCAAAGGACTGCAGGTACCGTAGCCTTCCAGGGCCGGGGGGGTCTACCTCTGGGGAGGGTGAGGATGGTGGTGGCAGGGATGACGGAGAGTGTGTGTGTGTGTGTGTGTGTGTGTGTGTGTGTGTGTGTGTCGAGGGGTTCTGACGCGTGGTAGCCTGGTTCTTTCTGGCGCACGGCCCGAGGCTGAAGGTGACTGTGCGCTCTCCAGGTGCTCATGGGCCGCATGGAGTCTGTGTTCAACCAGGCCATCAGGAACACCATCTACGCCGCGCTGCAGGACTTTGCCCAGATGACCCTGAGAGAGCCGCTCCGCCAGGCCGTACGTAAGAAGAAGAACGTCCTCATCAGGTGAGCCCCGCCCTCCCGGGCCACGCCTCCCCCAAACGGGACGCGCCCCGCGGCCGGGATTGGCTGGCCGCCCGCCGCGTCTGTGGGGTTCGGTGTCTCCGTTTGGGTTCGCTGACCCTCCGTCTCGTTGCGCAGCGTCCTCCAGGCCATCCGCAAGACCATCTGTGACTGGGAGGGCGCCAGGGAACCCCCCAACGACCCCTGCCTGAGGGGGGAGAAGGACCCCAAGGGGGGGTTCGACATCAAGGTGCCCCGGAGAGCTGTGGGGCCCTCCAGCACGCAGGTACGGGGGGTGGGGTCAGGGGGGAGTGGGGGTGGTCGGGGATAGTCGGGGGGGTGCGTAAGGGGGTTGGGGGAGACGGGGGTGTGTGTGGGGGGGAGGGGCTTATGGATAGACTTTCCTCTCTCTTTCAGTACTCACCTTGCTTTCTCCCTCCCTCACTCCTCTCTCTCTCTCTCTCTCTCTCTCTCTCTCTCTCTCTCTCTCTCTCTCTCTCTCCCCCCCCCCATCCCGGTCTTCAGCTGTACATGGTGCGCACCATGCTGGAGTCCCTCATAGCGGACAAGAGCGGCTCTAAGAAGACCCTGCGCAGCAGCCTGGACGGGCCCATCGTCCTGGCCATAGAGGACTTCCACAAGCACTCCTTCTTCTTCACACACCTGCTCAACTTCAGCGGTAACGCACGCACGCACGCACACACACACACTCCGACAAATACAGATGGGCATATGGATGTGGAAATTTGTCTTGGCCTGAGTTTTCTGGGACAGTAGACTTGGCTCACCCCCTCCCCCCCTCATCTCCAGAGGCCCTGCAGCAGTGCTGTGACCTGTCCCAGCTGTGGTTCAGGGAGTTCTTCCTGGAGCTCACCATGGGCCGCAGGATCCAGTTCCCCATCGAGATGTCCATGCCCTGGATCCTCACCGACCACATCCTGGAGACCAAGGAGCCCTCCATGATGGAGTAAGAGCCAAGAGTGTGTGTGTGTGTGTGTGTGTGTGTGAGAGAGAGAGAGAAACAGTGAGAGAGTCAGAATGACAGAAAGAGAGAGAGAATGACACAGAGAGTGAGACGGAGAGAGCGGGTGACTGAGAGGAAGAGAGAGAAAAGGGAGGGGGGTCTGGTGTCGTGGGGGGGGGGGGGGGTGGTGGAGAGGTCTCTCTGGCGTTAGCGTAGCTTGACTCGCGTCATCCCAGCGTTAACTGGGACTGACCTTAACTACCCCCTCCTCCCCAGGTACGTGCTCTACCCTCTGGACCTGTACAACGACAGCGGCTACTACGCCCTCACCAAGTTCAAGAAGCAGTTCCTGTACGACGAGATCGAGGCTGAGGTTAGACCAGGCCCCAAAACCTCGACCATGCCCCTCCAACACCGGCTCTCACACACACAAACACACACACACACACAGACACACAGACACACACACACACACACACACACACAGACACAAACACACAAGCTCCCTCCTTCTCACCCACACAAGCAGACCACTGACTCCTGTCCTTGTTTCAGGTAAACCTCTGCTTCGATCAGTTTGTGTACAAGCTGGCCGATCAGATATTCGCCTACTACAAGGCCATGGCTGGGAGGTGAGGAGATGGACTGCTTTCACACACGGTAGTTTTTAATAGAGAGCGGATCTCTCGTGGAGCTCAGTTCCCAAACCAGGAAGTAGAACATGATGTGTGTGTGTGCGCGTGTGTTCTCGTCCTCCAGCGTTCTCCTGGACAAGCGCTTCAGAGCAGAATGTAAAAACTACGGCGTGATCATCCCTTACCCTCCCTCCAACCGCTACGAGACCCTGCTGAAACAGAGACACGTACAGGTACGGCACACACACACACACACACACACTGTGGCACAATGACATTTGAACTGATAAGATGGAATATCCACTGCAAATAGCCTGTATTCTACCTTCCTCTCACTTCCCCTCTCTCTCACCTCTCACCCCCCCCCCCCCCCTCTCTCTCTCCTGCAGCTGCTGGGTCGCTCCATTGATCTGAACCGTCTGATCACGCAGAGGATCTCAGCAGCTATCTACAAGTCTCTGGACCAGGCCATCAGCCGCTTCGAGAGCGAGGACCTCACCTCCATCGTGGTGAGGACGCCACGGACACACACACACACACACACTCACTTTTAAAAGAGTACATGCATACTGTATAGGCATACTGTAGATGTAAACTAAAGACAATCATATCAGGTCACACACACACACACTCATATTCTGTTCACCTCCCCTGACTAGTGCTTTTTGTTTCCACTTGACCTGCCTTTCCTTCTCCTCCTCCACCCCTCTCTCCACCCCTCCCTCCCTCTCTCCCTCCCCCGTCAGGAGCTGGAGTGGTTGATGGAGATCAACCGTCTGACCCACCGGCTGCTGTCCAAGCACATGACCCTGGACAGCTTTGACGCCATGTTCCGCGAGGCCAACCACAACGTGTCGGCCCCGTACGGCCGCATCACGCTGCACGTCTTCTGGGAGCTCAACTTCGACTTCCTGCCCAACTACTGCTACAACGGCTCCACCAACCGGTGTGTGTGTGTGGGGGAGAACGTGGGTGTGTGAGAGCGAGCGTGTGTGAGAGCGAGCGTGCGTGAGAGCGAGCGTGTGTGAGAGCGAGCGTGCGTGAGAGCGAGCGTGTGTGAGAGCGAGCGTGCGTGAGAGCGTGGGTGTGTGAGAGCGTGGGTGTGTGAGAGCGTGGGTGTGTGAAAGCGAGCGTGCGTGAGAGCGAGCGTACATCTGTGTGAGCGGTTTAAGTTTACAGGTGTGTACCAATGTGAACAAACATAGGTTGGTGTGTGTGTGAGAGGGACAGTCGGGAGTGTGTGACTGAGCATTCCGCGGTCCCTGTCTCCACAGCTTCGTGCGTACGGCCATCCCCTTTACCCAGGAGCCTCAGCGGGACAAGCCAGCCAACGTGCAGCCCTACTACCTGTACGGATCCAAGGTGTGGGGCCGCTCGCAGTACTGCAGCAGGGACCAGCTCACGCTGGGGAGACGCATGCACACATCCAAATCAGGGCTTCTCAGCCAGCGTGGAAAGAAAATGAGACAGTCATCCAGGCTGGAAGTGTTGGAATGTCTTTCTGATGCATTTTCTCCTTGCTTTTGCCTCTCTCTCTCTCTCTCTCTCTCTCTCTCTCTCTCTCTCTCTCTCTCTCTCTCTCTCTCTCTCTCTCTCTCTCTCCCCCTCCCCCTCTCTCTCTGACTCTCTCTCTCGGGCTCTCTCTCTGTTCACAGCCTCTGAACATAGCCTACTCCCACATCTATAGCTCCTACCGGAACTTTGTTGGCCCGCCCCACTTTAAGACCATCTGCCGTCTCCTTGGTTACCAGGGCATCGCCGTGGTGATGGAAGAGCTTCTCAAGATAGTCAAGAGCCTGGTACCTCTCCCTCATTCTGCACGCTCTCGTCACAGGATCCACGTCAGAACCGCTGAGTCCTTAAACCTTCCTCTTCTCTCCTCTTTTTCTTCTATTCTCCTCTCCTTCTCCTCCTCTCCTCTCCTTTCCTCTCCACCTCATCTCCTTTCCCCTCCCCCTCTTCTCCCCTCCTCCCCTCGTCGGTTTTCTCTCCCTCCAGCTGCAGGGCACCATCCTGCAGTATGTGAAGACTCTGATCGAGGTGATGCCCAAGATATGCCGATTACCTCGCCACGAGTATGGCAGCCCAGGTCAGCCCACTTTTTGTGTGTGTGTGTCTGTGTCTACCAGTATGTGTCCCTGAATACACACATCCACGCCCTACAACAACAGTTGTGGTCAGTTAGAGTTCGTTTGTACGTCAGAGTAAGCGACGCCCAGGTGACTGTGCCAGCAGGAAGGTGTTGCTCTGAGGATTGCTTTGGGAACGCCTGCCTCCTGTGGCTGGGGCGCATCAGACAACCAAATGAGATATTCCCGTTGATCGGGGATTAGGGATTACTAGATTACTGCTGTTCTGTTCTGGCTGTACCAGGCTTACTGTGGGTGATCTCTGTCAGCAAGTAATGATCCTCTGCCCACACACACGCGGACAAGCAAACAGATGACGACATGCACACACACACACACACACGGGGGCGGGTCACCAAGTCCATACAGGAACGTGGTTTTGATGACACCCTAATGATTCAAGTGGCCTAGTTGGTGACCACGGTCTCCCCAATACTCCATGATGGTAGAGGGCCAGGTGAGGGTTGATGGACGTTCTACTTTCAAAACCGAGATGGAATCCGAATACCAAAGGAATAATAAATGAAATAAATGATAAATGAGCCGATGCGCGCTCTGAAATTTTGCGTCTCTCTCTCGCTCTCACGCTCTATTCCCCCCCCCCCCCCCCCGCCCCTCCCTCCTCTCCCCTCCAAGGGATTCTGGAGTTCTTCCACCACCAGCTGAAGGACATCATCGAGTACGCCGAGCTGAAGACAGACGTGTTCCAGAGTCTCCGGGAGGTCGGCAACGCCATCCTCTTCTGCCTGCTCATAGAGCAAGCCTTGGTGAGACCCCCCCTCCCCCCAGCCCCCCATCTCCTCTATCTCCTCCCCTCCTTCCGGCCCATCTTCTCCCCCGGCCTCCCCCGTCAGAAACATTTAGCTATCAAGCATCGCCCAGTCAGTCGGTGAACAAGTTAAGAAAGCTGTATTGCTTGCGGCCGGCCCACAAGGATGGTGATACAAAGTTTGTCCGCTAGCATGTTGCGCCAGCTGCCTATTTAAACGGAACCGCTCTCCACAGTGATTGGCTAAAACCAAGGCATGCAAATGTCCCATGGCTCTTCCTTCGTTGGCTCCCTTGCATAGACCTGGCACGCGTGCGCGTGCGTACGTGTTGAGCGTGTGCGTGTGAGTGCACTCTCTGACCCCTCGACCATACGATTAACACCTTTTATGGCCTCCCCAGTAAAATAGTGGGCAGCCCAGGTCACCTTGTTTACGTAAGCCTAGTGTTACCCAGAGTTCAGAAGAGGGGGTAGGCCTCTCTTTGCACACAAAGAATGCTGAACACAGTATCATTCTTATACAGGAAAAAAGGTTACATCTTAAACGTTTTCTGACATCCCCTCTTTCTAACTCTCTCCTCGTCTCCTTTTTATCTCGCTCTACGTGAGTTGAAGCCATCTTGATTCTTTGATGTGTGCCGATTTAATGTCTTGGTCACTGTTTGTTCTCTGAAACGCAACTATGTTTGTCATTACACGCTGGCCTCTACAACAGGTGGTAAGCATTTAGTGGCCTTATCCTCTGTAGCAAATGCACGTCGAGGTCTCTCTCTCCCTCCCTCTTGTCTCTCTGTACCACTGTGTTCTTCTGTCTCACCTGCAGTGCCTAGGTTGACCTCTGGGGGCAGTGGAAGCGCAGGGCGGATGACTGGTTAGGTCTTAAGGTGGCTGTGTAGCAGCGCAGAGTCTAGCTCTATGAGCAGAGCCGTTTGTCCGTAGTGTCTGCCTATTAATATAATAGGCAGAGTAATGGTTCTCCGTCTTTGGCTTCCACTGCTGCTGTGGTGTGTGTGTGTGCCTGGTGTGCTGCATGAGTGTGTGTGTGTGTGTGTGTGTGTGTGTGTGTGTGTGTGTGCGCCCCGTAGTGGTTCATGTTCACTGCATGCCTGTCTGTTGTCCTCCACCCACCATCTAACATTGATGTGTCCGTCTCACACACGACGCCCTGTTTCACTTCCTGGTTTGTCTGTCACCTAGACGACCGTGTCTGCTTACCTGTGATTACACTGACAGGAAGCTGCAAGCCACATGTGTGCAATTGGGCACTACGGCTTCACCACATCTCCAACCATGTCCTCATTTTCAATGAGGTTCAAGTCTTCTAAAAGCGATGATGTGTTTTGATCTGGGTTACACATACGCACACAAACACACTGGGTCTGAGTGGAACTGCAAGTGACCAGTCGCTTGAACCGGATTGTTTAACCAGTCAAATCAGTGTGACAGGCCACACACAGAGATATGCCCTACTTGGCGCCTGGATATAATCCCTGGGTTATGCAGTTATGTAATACCACACACACACACTATTTATGAATAGATTATATGTAGCCATATACTATAAACTGGGGTTTAGTGTGTGAGTGCGTGTGTCATTGCTCTTTAGTATTATCTTGTGTGTGTGTGTGAGTGTGTGTGTGTGTTATTATCTCACGTGTGTGTGTGTGCATGTGCTAGTGTCGGTGTTATCTCACGTGTGTGTGCTCACCTCAGTCCCAGGAGGAAGTGTGTGACCTGCTCCATGCAGCCCCCTTCCAGAACATCCTCCCAAGGGTCTACATCAAAGGTAGGTGCTGGCCCACCTGGGGTACCTTGTCATAAGTACATGTTAAGTACTGAAATAGTATCATGCTGTAAAGCTCTAATCCCATAGAATATGAATGAGACATGTAGCTGTGTTGTGACTGACAAGGATTTACTGTCCTGTGTGTGTGTGTGTTTGTGTGTTGTTCAGAGGGTGAGCGACTGGAGGTGAGGATGAAGAGGCTGGAGGCCAAGTATGCCCCCCTGCACCTGGTTCCTCTGATCGAGAGGCTGGGCACCCCCCAGGTGAGACCCCCACCACCCTCCCCCCCACCACCCTCCTCACCCCATCCCCACAAAGAGAAGTCGAGCCACGACAGAGCCGCAACCCATTGCCCTGCCTGACCACACGCGTCACCACTCCCGCCCTCTTGAGTGCTACTGTAACCTGGACCCTTTCATCATTTGAATAATCTTCCCCTCCCTTGTACTCCCCACCACCTTCCCTCGCCCCACCCCAGCAAATCGCCATCGCCCGCGAGGGCGACCTGCTGACCAAGGAGCGCCTGTGCTGCGGCCTGTCCATGTTCGAGGTCATCCTGACGCGCATCCGCAGCTTCCTGCAGGACGCCGTGTGGCGGGGGCCGCCGCCCACCAACGGCGTGATGCACGTGGACGAGTGCATGGAGTTCCACCGCCTGTGGAGCGCCATGCAGTTCGTCTACTGCATCCCCGTGGGCACGCACGAGTTCACCGCAGAGTGAGTGGCGCGCGCGCGCGCGCACGCTCAGCCTGAAAGGACACACACACACTCGCTGTAGAAAGTAATTGTTGTCCCTTAAAGTTGTGTTGAGTTGATCAGGAAGTGTGTGTGTGTGTGTGTGTGAGCAGGCAGTGCTTCGGAGACGGACTGAACTGGGCCGGCTGCTCCATCATCGTGTTGCTGGGTCAGCAGCGGCGCTTCGACCTCTTTGACTTCTGCTACCACCTCCTCAAGGTGCAGCGGCAGGACGGCAAGGACGAGATCATCAAGAACGTGGTGGGTGGCCTCACGCACGCACGCACACACGCGCTGATGTTAGAATTTGACGTTTTTTTTTTTTTTTTTACTCTTTCTGTCGCTCCATATACATCCCTTTCTTTCTTTCGGTCTCTCCCTCTGCCTGTGTTTCTCTCTCCCTCTCTCTCCGTCTCTCTTTCTCCGTCCCTCTCTCCCTGTCTCTGCAGCCCCTGAAGAAGATGGCGGACCGCATCAGGAAGTACCAGATCCTGAACAACGAGATCTTCGCCATCCTCAACAAGTACATGAAGGCCGTGGAGACGGACAGTTCCACCGTGGAGCATGTGCGCTGCTTCCAGCCACCTATACACCAGTCCCTGGCCACCACCTGCTGAGAACCCCCCCCCCCACACACTCCACAGCCCCCCCCCCCCCCCTCCCCACACACGTGTGCCCACTCCATAGCACCCACACACACTCTGCCTCTCGAAACATGGTAAACATGAGTCGTGACTTTTACCATTCTTCACATTGGCAACTAATATTACATGGCAGGAGTGTTCTCTTGTCATAGCTCTAGAACTACCGAGGCCTACTGGAAACCCATACGATTCTGTCTTAAACCGAATTAGACTCTGTTTATCTCTGGCTCCCCTGAAACTACAAACCCCAGTAGTCCATGTTCTGTAGGTGTAGGATAACTCGGCCTCTTCTTCTGTGGTCACAGTCAGACTGTCCTACCCAGACCCATGCATGCCTTCATGCCTTCCTCAAGCTGTGTACCATGAGGACTGGGCTCTCACTCACACACACACACACACACATATATACACGTACATACACACATGCAACACACAAGTCAATCAGAGAGCTTGGGACCAACCTTACTCCTGCAGATAGACTGAGAACAATCTAGAATCTTCAATCTTAAAGAGGACTTGCATAGACCCTAGACGAAACCCAGATGGATCTCAAACTGATTTCGAAATATATGAAAAATGAATTTTGTAGATGATATACAAAAGCAAATAAGTTTGAGTCCATGTTGGTGCTGTGGTACTACTACTGAAGGACCCCACCATCGGCACGACCCTCATCACTTCAATCATGATACAATTAACATTGTCTGTTCATCCAACGGTTATTGCTGTTGATTTGAACCGTATACACCTTTGCAGCAAAACACTTGATTTCAGAGGAAAATGAACAACATTTGTTTTATTTATTTGTGTGTTTCTTTTTTGCTTTGATTTATTTTCTCCTCATGATTTCTAACATCCAGAGCCTCTGAGTGCATTTTATCCAGTACCCATATTCATTGTGAATTTCACTGTTGAAACTAAGTGAAGTGTTGAGTGTTGTAGTTTTTGTTTTTAATTATTGATAATTTAATTGACATATTTGGTACATGTCTCTTCTATGAACTAGAAACCTCATCGACAATTATCCTTCCGTTTGTTGGAACTTTCATTTTTATTTGACCATTTCTCTGCGAATTACACATCTTCATCTGCGCAAGTGTGTTTACATTTTCCCAGAAAAAAATAACAATAAAATACAATACATTAGAAATACCCTCTTAGGCTTGAGGAAAGGCTAGATCATCCAGCTCAAAGGGATTCCTTTTTTTGTCAGAAAAGACTCTACATCGGATCCCCCTTGTAAGTGAATTGAAGATATTGATGCTACCTTCTACAGTAGGTAGATCATTGGGAAAATGTGGTTACCTAAATATATTCAGTATTTACCAGTGTTGGACTTTGCTTTAGAGTTAGCAGTGTTACCAAAATATGCAAATATTTTGTGCCCTCTTTTTGTTTTCTTATAAAGGATACATCAGACACAGTTTTATGACAATATTCCCATCATGTGTTTATTTGTTGCATTTTGAATGAAAAATAAGAAAGTTTCTTTGTATTTGTTCCAGTGGTCATTTTATTATATTTATTCACAAAACTACACCTTATTGTTCATTGAATGGTTGAATTTATGAAAAAGTGAAGGTATAAATTATCATCTTCAAACCTTAGCATGACAAAAGTGTACTTTATTGTCATCAATGGCTCCATTTGTGACATGAGGTTTTGTTTTTGATATTGTTGTACGAGTGACCATGTTTTGAAATACAAAAAAGGAGTAAAGAATATAACATGTACAACAATGGTCCTGCAAAAGGATTTGAAATTATGTTGTATTTCCATGAAATAAAAATGTCTAACTGAAAGATGGCAATGCGTTTTCATTTTAAATTATTAAAATTGTTGGTGCGTTAGTTTGTCAAAATGACGTTCCGTATAACAGTTTTTTTTTTTGTCAAGCATATCCATCTAGTAGAGACGTAAATCATTGTTTCTCTTACACCCGATACAGAATATTTGTTGAAATTATTCTGTATCAGGTGTCACTTATACCTTCAATGAGAAGCTCATTGGCCAGGATTGGCTCGTCTAGTTTCCAATTGGTGGTGACGTCTCCAGTTTGAAATTTCAGCGGGGCAGCGTCGTTGTTGTGTTAGAATTCACCCGTAAGCAGAGCAGTGCATGCAGAATTTCCAAAGAAAGCGAGTTAACCATTTATCTCTTCATAATTTATGAATATAACAACATCATAGTAATATTTCGGCGTCGAAGATGTCTTTTTCAAGAGCCCCGGTAAAACGATTTAATGAAAATGTCGGTAAGTACAGACACGTATCCAGCTTGCCAAGTAACGTCAGCTAACGTTTGCTAGCTAGTCTACAGTACTTAGCTAGACTATCTGTTAGCGTAGCTTGTTTTGAGCATAACTTAATCTATAATTAGCTAACCAACTTTAACCTAAAAACCTACTAACCAGCTAGCGGGCTAAATAGTAAAAACAGAACGATGCTTGTCCACGGCTTGTCAGCTTAGCTTGTCTAGAATGGTGCTAAGAATGCCAAACTAACTACTGTCTGTAGTCTAAAGAGTACTGTAAAAGAATCTCTTAGTACCTCTATTTGTGTGGTGCATTGATGTAGCTAGCAGAACTATTTGTGATCTTAGTTGCAAAAGAGCAACAATTTGACCAACAAAAGGTCTGGCTCATTTAGCTCTATGCGTTAGCTAAACAAATGTGTCCAGCCAGGCGGATGTGCACAACGTTTTACCCAACAACTTTGTACATAATTATCTGAAGGGTGTGCACCGCCACCGGGCACCTACGAGGTCAAAATTGGGGAACCGAAGGGACCTGCTTCATTTCACAAATCTGAACGCTTCAGGCCTGCAAAGCCTGGTGAGTTCAACAACAATTAAAACGTACCGACACAATTTCCAAAAACACGCACAATGACACAAAATGTTATGAATTCAAAAAGTTTTAGTATCTGCCTTTTTATTTTATTTTTAGTTTCTGCGGTTACACCACAGTCTCCTTCTAAACTGGTCCCCATGTCACCTGTGCGGAGGACCATGTCTGCAGATGGCCTGGTATGTCTTGGAATGGTTAGCATGACCCAGAGGAGATGGTTTGAGATTTCTCTAACCTGTTTGTCCTAAACAGTCTTGTTGTAATCCTCCCTCTCCCAGGCTGATGTCCTGAGTGCGAGGAAAGAGAAGAGTAGCATCACCATGCAGATGAAACAACAGAAGCTGTTGGAGAAAGAGGTAACTGCATGAACAAACCGGGACACCATTTGACCTCATACATTTTCAGATGGCCATGGGTGGCTTTTTTTTTTACCATCTGTAAAATGGACTCAGAAAACCAATCAGATCAGTCGTTTCAAAACTTAAAACTGGTATGTGACATAAGTAATGTAAAGGGATGTAGCTTAGAACGTGGTTTGATCCCCCCCCCCCCCTGAAAACCCTCTGACTCCCAACACACACCAGAACACCCAACCCTGACTCTTCTCCCCCAACCCCCTCTCCCCCAGATCCGCTCCCTGCTGACGCAGCGTGGGGAGCAGGACCGGCGGCTGCAGTCCCTGGAGGAGGAGCTGAGGAAGGTGGAGGCCAAACTGCTGTCCGCCGTCAGGGAGAAGACGGGCCTGTCGGCCAGCGTCACCTCCTTGGAGCGGCAGCTGGCCGAGATGAAGAAGGCCAACGAGTTCCTCAAGAACAAGGTGCTGCCCCTCTGGACTGTACAATCCAGTCTGCTCCTCTGAACAGTCTAGTCTAATCCAGTAGGCTATTCTGAGAAGTCTAGTCCACTGGATGGTTTAATCCAGTATTCTCAGAATAGTCTAGTCTAATCCAGAATGCTCTTCTGAGATGTCTGGTCCTCTCGATAGTTTAATCCAGTATGCTCCTCTGAATAGTCTATTCTATTCTGCTCTCCTGAATAGTGTAGTCCTTTTGAATTGTCTAATCCAGTATGCTCCTCTAAATAGTCTAGTCTGTGCTACGGTCGATCGACTGTTGGACCGCAATCAATTGAATAATAGGCTTTCATTGTGCACTCTGTTATGGTTAGCACTTAACAGCAGCAGCCAACGTTTAGCTTTCTGGGCCCACTTCTCACGTTTCCCACGCTGGAGCAGTGTGTGGCGGTTGGGGTTTGTGATGAGGCTGAACCCTGCTCGTGTCCTGTGCTCTGTCCCTCAGGTGTCTGCCGACACCACGAAGAAGAGGATCAACTCCCTCACCATGGAGCTCATGGAGGCCAGGAACAAGCTGGATGTCAAGGACAAGGTAGGAGCTCTGTTTGTTTTATTAGATGAGACTTGATTCATTGTCTCAGATACTGCCTCAGTAGGACTGTGTAAGGCGAACACTATGTCTACCCAGCGCTCTCCTTCCCTTCCTGTTGTCGTCGTTGTATCGTCATGGCTGCCGCTTATTGTTGTCGTTGTCAGGAGGTGAGCTTCCTGCAGATCAACACAGAGGGCCAGGTGAAGGTGCTGGAGACTGACCTGGAGGCAGCCAGGGCCACGCTGTCGGCCCTGATGGAGAGGAACAGAGACCTGGGTAAAATCTCCTCACCAGCCCCCCCTGTCCCTCCACTATCGGGATTGCTAGTCCAGTAGTCCACAGAGAGGGTGTGCATCACTCACGATGTTAAGTATTGAATGTTATTTGAGTTGTGCACTCTACCCCTCACAGAGGACCTGCACCAAGCAACCAAAGCCCAAAACGAGGAGCTTGAGAACGAGATTGACAAGCTGCATGGTGAGTGGTGGTGTGGCTGTTGGGGGGGGGGGGGGGGGTGTGAGTGTGGAGGTCCTCTGTAACCAGGTGTTTTCCCCAGGTCTGATCCAGGAGCTGAGAGAGGAGACCAAAGCTTTGCAGGGTTACCTCGACACTGCCAACGACCAGATCCAGGTACTGACACACGAAATCTAGACAACAAGGATGTGGAACTACACAAGTACTACATAGGGGGAATCCTCATGTGCTTGCACTGTCCGTCAGTCCTACATATGACCCCGTCTTCTGTGGTGTGTTAAGGACCTGCGGATGAATCTTCGCGAGAAGACTGAGATGGAGCAGAGCTTGACTGCATCTCAGCAGGAGAAGATGGAGTAAGATAGCACTCACCCTCCTGTAGATGGCTCATTATTATAATGACCCTGTAGACAGTCAGCAGAGAATGTCTAATATAGAGAGAACTGCCACTCTCGGGAAACTTCCGGGTTCTGAACTGGTTGCAGTTCCACTCTAGTTCCATATGAGAGCGCTAACGGTCGAGTGCAGAATGAATTGAGGTCTATGGAGCTATACCCCTCAAAATCCACTTTTCTCAGGATATAATTTTTTTTTCTAGTAATTTGAAAGGGGAGGCAAAACAAATACACACTGCTGGCTGTTAAATATTTTTTTTCGCCTTTCTGTTCTAAAAGGCCTTTTAAAATGTCATACACATCGTACGACCAGAGATATTGTTTTACGGCAAGCTCTGGTCACTTCCTTTTTCTCTCGAGCTATCGACAACACAGCTGACAGGTTAGGCTCTCCTTGTCAATACACATGCTAGATAGTTTTGGGTTGCTAATGTTGTTGCTAATGCTCTGACATTCTGATTCTGCTTCGGATGCCATCAAGCGGGATCTCTGGTCGTAGTCAGTCCTTCACTAACCAATCAGCATTCATTAGCAGAATGCTAGCGTGTTATGGGCAACAACGACTCACCCTGTAAGAAATAGAAAGGACTTAAGTGCTCGTTCATTCAATTTTCGACCTATAATCCATGTTGAACATATAAAAACTACAATAAAATCAGAGATTTCTCAATGACAATCAGGTGAAAGAGACAAATGTAGCCGTTTAGCTCCATAGACTCCCATTCATTCTGCACCCGACCGCGATCACTCCCAGTGGAACTCTGGTGGAACTGCAACAAAATTCGGTACAATGGGGCTTAATAGGGAGTGGCCAGGCTCTGCTGTCATTATTAAAACCAGTTTAACTTCTCAGCTCATATTGTGAAGTAATTGGAAGGGAATGAACAGTGCGTTTGCCGAGTGAAACACAATGTGACACCGACAGTGGGACTCTTCCTTGCAGTAACCTGGAGAACAAACTCGTCCGGTTCACGTTGGAGCTCGAGAGTTCCCAGAATGCACTGAGGCAACAGGAGGAGGAGTCCAAGGTGCGTCAGCGAGACCTCCAGGCGTCCCAGGATGCTTTGGGGCAGATGGAGGGCGAGATGAAGCGGGCCAAGCAGGAAGCGCTGGACTCCCAGGACGTGGCGCGCCAGCAGGGGGCGGAGCTATCCCGGCTCAGGGAGGTGCTTAGGAGGACAGAGGCGGAGCTGGATGAGAGAGTGGCCCACCTGGGAGAGAGGTGTCTGTTCCTGGAGGATGAGAGAGGTGTGTGTGTGTGTGCTCCCGTGAACTACATCTCCTGAACAGATTAGTTCTTGGCAACACGTGTATAATCTGGGGAGTTGAAAATATGCCAGAGTTAAACATAGTGTTAAAGTGTGTGTGTGGGGCGGGCAGGGCGGACCCAGGAGGAGGGTTTGAAGAGAGTGCAGGAGCTGAAGGCAGAGTTGAGCTCCCTGCAGGAGAGCATGAGGAGCGAGGAGGAGGCGCTCCGACAGCACCAGCTGTCCCACACCGCCCTGACGGAGGAGCTGGAGAAGGAGAAGGTTGGTCTCACACACTAACCTCTAAAAAAGGTGTCGGGTGCCCCATCGTGTTCCATCCTGAACGTGTGTGTGTCCCCCCCCCCCGCGCAGGAGCGGGCCTCGGTCCTGGCCTCCACCCTGGCGAGGGCGAGGGAGGAGATGGGCCTGGAGCAGAGGCAGCTGGAGGACGAGCTGGAGGAGGCTCTGGGAGAGCTGAGCGCCCTGGAGGAGCAGGAGCAGAGGAGGGAGGAGGAGGAGCGGGGGAGGGGGGAGGCTCTGCACACGCTGCGGCAGGAGAAGGCACACCTGGAGAGGGAGCTGGGAGAGGCCAGGGCACAGCTGATTAGGTCTGGGTAAAACCGTCGCACCGATTCATAACCAGAGTTCTCAAAAATGCGATATTGGACTGAGCAGTTTACTTACAAACTGTCTAACTGCCTCTGTGTTCTGACTTGGCTCCTCTGCACCTGTGTGGATTCGGTTTCCCTCCCCCAGGATGAACAGTGAGACGGAGGCGTCGGAGGAGACGCGCGGCGCGGCCCTGCGGGGGCTCCAGGAGGAGCTCGTCAGGTCTCTCAGCAAGATAGGCGAGCTGGCCACCGAGCTGCAGAGGTGATCACACTGACCACCTCAACGGCCCTCGGCGGGAAGGTGCCGTCCGATGTTTAACCCCGTCCAACCGTTTCCCCCTTCCAGCACCAAGCAAGCTCTGAAGTCAGCGGAGGACAGAGGCAGAGAGCTGGGAGAAGAGATGGAGGGGGCGGCCCGGCAGATGAAGGACGAGATGGAGGGGCTGGCCCGGACGAAGGAGGAGGAAGTGCAGAGGCTGCGGGGGGAGATGGAGGCGAGGGACGAGGCGCTCCTCTCCTCCCAGCAGACGCAGGAGAAAGCCAGGGAGGAGTTTGCGAGGTAACGCCGGTCTTCCTGTCTCTCTCTCGTTCTCCCTCCCTCTTCCTCCTTCATTTGACCGTTTTGTCTCCAGGATGCTTCTGGACGTACAGACCCGTCTAGCTCAGAGGGAGAAGGAGGTGGAGACGGCAAAGGAGGCCCACGCCTCCCTGGCCGCCCGGCTGCAGGAGGAGCAACGGGACCGAGAGGAGGCGCAGAGGAAGCTGGGGCAGCGGGAGAAAGAGGAGGCGCTGGAGAAGTCTGCGCGGGAGGAGGAGGCGCAGAGCCGGCTCCAACGGGCAGAGGAGGAGGTGGGGGAGGCCCTGAAGCGACTGGGCCAAGAGAGGGATGAGAAGGAGGAGGCGCGGAGTCTCCTGAAGCGGGAGAGGGGGGAGAGGAGGGACTCCCGGCAGGGCAGGGCAGAGGAGGTGGGAGCCCTGCGGAGACGAGTGGAGGAGATGGAGGAGGAGAGGGGGAGTCTGCAGACCCGGATGGACCAGGAAAGGGAGAACCTCACGAAACGGGTGGAGGAGGTGGAGCAGGACAAGGAGAACCTTCAGAACCAGGTGGAGGAGATCCAACAAGACGAGGAGAGCCTTCGTAGACGGGTGGAGGAGGGGGAGCAGGGCATGAGGGTGCTGCGGGAGCAGGTGGAGGTGACGGTGCAGGAGAAGGTGACTCTGCAGTGGGAGATGGAGGAGCAGAGGCGGGAGATCCAGACACTGCTGGCCCAGAGCCAGGAGAAGAGGTGAGCCACATGCTGCCTGGGCGAGGGAAGCAATGGAGCTGGGTCCAAGACGGACTGCAAATCGAAGGTAGAATTGAACCCCAGCGCCGTTCAATTAACTTTTTTTTTTGTGCGTGTCTCTCCCTCTCCCCCAGCTCTTCAGACTCTGAGACCGAACACTGGAAGAGACTATACGAGGAGCTCTTCGCCAAAGTCAAACCCTTCCAGGTCCGTCAATTGGACCACTTCACCCCTAAGGGCACCACGGGGAACGTAGTTTTACTCCCAGGAGTTCCGTAGTTCATTGATAACGAAAATGAATATACTGAAACGATGCTTCACGGATGCACCCCCAACCCCGTTTTTGGTTTGTCCCTCCAGGAGCAGCTGAATGGGTTTGCGGCAGAGCGGGACGCGCTACTGAGCGAGAACGGGGTGACCCAGGAGGAGATGACCCGTCTGGCCGACGCCTACGCCCGCCTGCTGGGCCACCAGAACCAGAGGCAGAAGATCCGACACGTGGTGAAGCTGAAGGACGACAACATCGCCCTGAAGCAGGTCAGATAAGGGCTACATCGCCCTGAAGCAGGTCAGATAAGGGCTACATCGCCCCAAACCCACCCGCCAGTGCGCCTCTGCACCAGGGTCAAGGATTTAGACAAAGATCATATATTTATACAGATGTCTATATAGAATACTGGGAAGATTGCAGTTGGACTTGTGTATACTGTAAGTTAAGTGTGGTTTTTTTTTTAGTTCAGGAAGCATTCTCATCTATGTCAGTGTTTGTTTCATAAAGACATCTTGCAGAAGCCTCCTTCCTCAGCCTGCACTTTGAATCACGATGCCAAGTGTGATGCTTATCCGTGTGTGTGTGTGTGTGCAGGAGCTGTCTAAGCTAAGAGCCCAGGTGAGCCGACAGAAGAAGGACATGGAGCAGCTGAAAGCAGACCAGGCTCCTCACAGGTTTGACCCCAGCAAAGCCTTCCAGCACGCCAGCAAGGAGAACCAGCAGCCCCCTGGGCCTGCTGCTGCTGCTCTCAGACAGGGTGGGGACCCCACACGCACCTGCTAGTCCCACGCACGCTTTACTATCAACCCGTACATACCTATTTAAACTGCACACACGCACTACTACCACATATACACTCATTAGCCCCACACTTTATCAACGCTGACAGTGACGTTGTGTTTGAGAAACACTTTGATCTGACTTGATCCCATTCTTTCATTGTTCTCTGTCTCCCAGGAAACCGTCTTTAAGAAAAGAGCAGTGATCCAGAAGCTGTGTGTGTGTGTGTGTGTGTGTGTGTGTGTGGATGGATACTAGCCCTGCTCTAGCAGCCTGCTAAAGGTGTGTTTGTCCTTGTCCTGTCAGATCTTCCTCTATAGTCTTTTATCTCTGTTTGTATTGCTTGGCTATAATCCAGATGTCATTATGGTTGCACTTTCGTTTTTGTGATGCTGGTATCGAAGTATGCTGGAATCAAGGACAGGAATTTGAGAGATTCTGTATATTTTTGTGATCTTGAATAGTTTTGATATACCAATATATCACCAACCTATTTTACAAATTTAAAACAATGTTTTTATTCTTTTTTTTATTTTATTAACTAGTACTACAGTGGTGTCATGCTTGGGTATTTTCATACAGCTGGATTCTAACAATGTTCTTATTTGACGGCTGCAGCGTAGTGACATCTTCCCAGAAATGACTCGAATAGACTTTGATTTCCCTTTTGAGGGAATGACTTTCCAAAATAAAAGTTTTTGGTCTTGTATCCACAAACCTTGCTCGTTTTGCTCATCACTTGCAAGCTGAATCGAGCTCATATCTCATGCATGTGTGTCTCGGGTTTTGGCTATGTGAGAAAGCAGTGTTAAAGCGGGCCCTGTGGCTGCCCTACCTCTTACCAGCCTCTAGAGAGCGCTGCAGTACTGCAGCCGTAAGTCACACTTGTTAGCCGCAGTCCTCAACAACCGCCACCCTATGATCCATCTGCTCTTTGTTCTCTACACACACACACACACACACACACACACACACACTGCCCTTGACACAGACAGCGTCTCACTCAAACGCAATGATCCACGCTGGCTCAGACCCTCCAAAAGACAGCCTCAGTCCTCAGATCATGCAGCCTTTTATTCTCACTAGAAACGACACACAGCCGTACACGTGGGCGCGTCCGTCCGCCGTGCGGCTCCAAGGCTGCTCGCGCGGCCTGTGGGGGATGACGGCGAGGAGGAGTGCGCCTTCAGCCGCAGTAGCCCTCCAGGTCGTACAGGCTGCAGGGCTTGTGGCAACACCGCTCCACGATGCCTCGCTTCACCTTGAGCTTGTCGCGGCTCTTCTCCGAAGGTCCCTTCCACAGCCTGGACTCCAGCCTGCTCCTCCTAGCCAGGAACCCTGGCGGGAGAGAGAGAGGGAGAGAGAGTCGTGATGGCCTGCTTTTACGTTTTGAATGCAAAGCACAAGCTTCAATCCCGCCACATGACATTTGGAGTGTTCGCTAGTTAATGGAGAGTTAATAGGTGTGTAATCTGATCTTCCCAATCCATTTAGCCTTCCTTAAGTCTCCACTTCAATGGGAAGATGAGAGAGACGACGCAGGGGGAACTCTAGAAGGGCTTCTCCCTCCAACGTTAACTTCAGGGCATCAATGGAATCTTTTGAGGAGACTTGAAACCCCCCGAAAACTCAATCTAAAACGTTCTATTTCAATAATGATTTTTTTTCGGGGGGGGGGGGGGGGGGGGGCAATCGCAGGGCTTCACAGGGATTCTGCCAATCGGATTTGTCGCACGCACACACATGGCAAGATGAAACGATCTTCACTGAGGGCCTTAAAGAAAAAAAAAAAGAAAGAAATCAAGCCAAGTACTTGAAGAGAAGTTGGAGGGAGGCTCTGCACACTAACGACCCACAGAGCCATGTCGTAGGGTTTCATCCACACCTAAAGGATTCATGTGTCGTGTACCCCCCTTCCCCCCCCCCACACACACACACACACACACATTAAAGATCTTACTGATGAAATGGGATATTTCCCTGTGTAGCAATGACCTACTGTGATAGTCACAGGTAAAGGGTTAGTTCGCCTGTGGAGGATAGACAAAAACCATCCTGTTACCAGGGGGGGGCGGGCGGGCTGCCCGCTCCCCGGCGCCGTCTCACCTACGAGGGGCTGGAGGTCTCTCTTCCTGGCGCTGCGGTGGGTGCTGTAGAAGAAGCCCCTGGAGCCACACACCAGGTAGAGGGCGTCCACCAGGTGGGAGCCGCACAGGTGCTGAGGGGGCGGCGAGGCCCCGCCTGGGGAGGGCAGCACCAGGAGCAACAGCATGGACGCCGCCCATGGCACCGCCGCCATCAGAGGGGAGGGGGCTGGGGAGGGGAGGGGAGGAGGGAGCGAAAGAGGGGAACGAGGAAGATGCATGATTTATAGGAAGGACGTGAACCTTGCTGAAGTCCAAAGGAACAAGGCATGAATGGAGTTCTTGGGGCTAGTTTTTGAAGTGTAAAGACCATCCGTTTCTGACAGCAATCTCAATCCGGTATGTAATTAGAAACTAAAAAGAGCATCACACAATAAAGATAAGACCGAGGCACAAAGCTACGCCACTAAAGCCCAACCAGCCCTTTGAAGTAAGCAAACAGAACCTGTTTACGCTCCTGTTTCGCCCGCGAGACAAAAATGCTGCCTCCCCCTTCCTCAGTTACGACGCACTAAATTCTAAAAAATATATTTTTTAGACGCTACACATGTTATACATCGTTGGAAAGCTACGATTCTTGTGCTTCCATTGAAATAAACCAATTCAAGATCAAGTCGCAATAGCAAGCAAAGTCAACGTCTTTTTCCGGTGAACATTCCTTCAACAATGCCAAAGAAAAAAGTTGTACTCACCCTAAGTTGTTCAAATAGGTCCAGGTGTGCAAATCATGCCATCAAAACTTGATCTGCGTAAGTCCCAAGGGTTCAAAGTATCTAACCATGTAAAGTAATTCGTCCAAATACAATGTTTTACGTTCATGAATAGCCATTATCCTTTGTTTCATTATGCAAGTTAGCCGACGGAAGAAACAACTTGTTCACATAAAAGTGTTATTTTCTCCGATTTATCAACGGAGTATTTACAAAATGAAGGTCTCAAAATGTCCGTTGAACCCTCCCCTTTTGATTGACACCTTGTTCGACCCAATAGGAGCTTCCATGCCCCGTTGACAGCCCTCTAAAGCCAACTAGGTCTGTGCGTCCTGCCCCCCGCCCCCCCCCCCCCCCCCCACACTGGTTCTAAACAAATTTCTCGAACTGGCTTCGACTGGCTCTGAAATTAGCTCGTTAGCCTTGTAGCTGACAGCTAGCTGAAAATGCCAATACCTCATTTGTATGCGTCTGTGGAGCCTTCAAAATAACAGTCGATTGCGCAATATGGTTGACAGAATCAGTGTTCTTTGTGCGCCAATCCTTGGAATCAGATAAAGCACTCCAATGTGTTCATGCTTCAGTTTTTGTGTTTCAGTATTACTAATTAGGGATTTAGCTATTATATATGATATTTCTAAGTACCAGAGATGGGCCAGAGATAACAATTATGAAAAATAATACCTTTTTATTTGACCTTGACCTTGGTTACAAAGGGTCATTTTGGAGTCTCCAAAAGACCCTTTTAGAAAATTCCTGGATGTACTCTTATAAAAACATGTGTCAAATATGAATATATTGTGGTATTATGTTTGACTTTTGATTTGAATTGGGTAAGGCTTCAACCTGTGGTCCAATTTAGTCTTCCAGATAATACCTACCACCTCTAGGCCTATTCAGGCCTCTGTTTTCAAAACAAAATCTAGGCGGAAATAGAAATTTTCACTTTCCTTGTGTTCAAGCTTCTATTACTCAACACTAGAAGGACTGACAGGGGTCCTGACAACAGGGGACATAACTTCAGAGTGTCAGCTTTCAAAAGAGATCATTTACATGCATGTACTCCAAATGGTTCAAGAACAGCTTCCAATTTACTTTGGGTATGCTGTTTAGGCGTTTTCAGGCAAATTTAACAGGAACATGAAAAGGTTAAAAATCAAAGTCCGGGATGAAGAACTTGCAGAAAACAAGGTCTTAGAAAGACAGGGCCGACCCGATCGTAACTGAATCGTGTCCTTTCAATTAAAAGGACGTCGAGCTCCAGCGCAGGTGTGTGATCTGCTCTGGATATCTCCACCACGTTTACCTCAGGGAGGAACTTGACCCTGGTTTTCTGCAGGCGGGGGGTGAGCTGAGGGTGAACAATCTGTCACGGCCCTCCACTCCACCAGTCCTTGCTAGAGGTACACCTTCCACCTGGCGGCGGAGTCGGTGAGGTGAGTCATGGGCAAAGCCTCTCTTACCTGCGGAGGAGTCCTGTGTCCAGCCGTCAGGAGCAGCAGAGCAGCCAGGAGCTGGAGGGGTGAGAGAGTGGACATGCCCGGACGAGTCTCCCGGTCCTTTATACCATCGTGCCTCGGCCCCCCTTCTCTCCCTGCATCAGCGGAAAAGACACTAAGTTCCTGTCATTAATACCCTGACTCCGTAAGCGTGTCGATCTGCTCTGAGTGACACCGAGGGAGAGCTGGCTGTGGAACGGAGGAGCAGGAGGGCCTGGGGGATAGGAGGGGGGGGGGGGGGTGTTCAGACGAGGTAAGCAGGGTCACCTGTCACCTGCTGGTGCATCGGTACTGTTGACCCACAAGGCTCCAGGTAGACAGGGATGACCCACAGTGCAGCAGAAGCCATCTGTTGCCTGGATGAGGATGACTCACACGGATCAGGCTGTTGGTGAGTTACTGGGAGGCTTGCGCCCAAGAGCTGTTGGTGACCACTAGTGGTTCACTAGAGGTAGTGCAGGGATTATGTGTGTGCGGGGGTGGGGAACCACGTTCCTTATCGTTCCTGCTGCCCCAGCTCCTTATACAATTGTTTCCCTCGATGTAGTGACAGTGTCAGTATCACATTTGATCCCTGAAAGAGCTCATGGGTCGAGCACATTGGCCTCGATGGTAACATCCAGACCGGACCCACTTAAACACGAACCGAGTGAAGCCTAGTAGCTCGAGTCAAACCCTCAGCAGTTAGGCGGTCTTCAGAGGCACGGCCAACTCCTTCCAGAGGAGAAGGTTTGCGGACGACGACGACAAGAAAAGGGGCTTGCGGGTTGTCCTCCAGACCGGTCTAATGAAGGAAAGGAGGCCGGCGAGGCCCGGGATGAAAAGACGACGAGGAAGAAAGCAGCCAGGCGCCCTGGCGCCGTCATGTGAGCGGGTGTTAAATGCGGAACCAGCGGGTTCTGTCGCTCCGCCGCCCGGCTTTGAAAGCGCCTCCTTTGGGGAACGGAGCGAAGCAGCTGTCTGAACAAACAGACTGCCCTCCCTCCTCCTCCTTCGCCCCTCGCCCAGGTCACACGGCCGCTTCAAACGCGAGCTTCAAATGGCAGGGGCCTGGCAGCCGGCGAGACGCAGGCGAGGCCGACAGAAGTCGAGCGGAAAGTCGGCCAGGTCCCCAAAGTAGGGTTGCGTAACGCCGTCTCCTCTCCTCCTTTCCTTTCCTCCGTCCTCCTCTTCTTCCGCCTCTGCTCCGTCTGAGGAGATAAAAGGCGCTGAGGAGCTCTCCCTGCCGACATGACGGCTCTCATCGTTAGCAGAACACAGTCTTCTGGGTCTGTACACTAGCAAGGGCTAGAAGGGGGAATAACGATGAAGCTGGATGATATTTAATATTATTCATCATGACTAGAACTAATGGTTATGGCTAATGGATGGTACAGCTGGCCCTTTGGGGGAACGATCTAAAAAGAAAACACATATTTGAGACTGTGGGTGTGATAGAACCTATAACATTGATGGTGAGTTTTTAAGAACTGAATATGGCTGGAGTCAGTGTTTTCGTTTTTCTTTTTCTCTCTCTGAGAGTTTGCATACAACTTTTCATTCAGTTACCTCATGGGATTTTAAAACTGTGTGCTTATTGTGTATGTGTTCTTGGTTCTCTCTGACCAATCAGTTGTCTGCAGTGTTTTCTCATCTCCTCAGCTCACGTGGAACCCTCACTTGGAACCACAACAGAGGTGGTGACAAAAATTGAATCAAGTACCAGGTAAAAGTACCAGATTTGATAATGCAACATCCATCCTACCATACCCAATCCCCCAACCCCCCCACCCAGAACCATCTCTGCTGTCGGGTTATTTGAATACTTGTTTCGAGCAAAGTAAATGAAGACAGCAGAACTGTGTCAAAAAGTGAATGTCCAGCATCTTACAAGGGCAAACCTTCTTTAGGGCTGTCCTGCCTCTGAGTTTCCTACTCCTCTGGTGCAAATGGACACAGACAACCGTGTCATCCACACACACACACACACTCTGCTGGACAGAAGAGACACTTCCTCCTGCTCCCCGACACGGCCCTCCATGTGTGTCACGCCCTGTTGCCTCTGATCTGTGACAGAACACACCCCGGAGTGTGTGTGAGTGTGTGTGTGTGTGTGTGTGTGTGACAGGGCAGCCTTATGTCTGGTCCTCCCCTCTGTCCATTACACAGTCACTAATGCAGCACTAACCTCTGTCATAGCCTGCCTGCGTTCTGTACCACTGCGGACACGCACACATAAATCCAGACTTCAGATGACAGAATCGGTCGTTGGGCGTGTCTAAAAGAAGCAAGGTCACCTGTTAGAGCCGTGCTTCTAGAACCCTCTGCCTACTTGGAACTGAAAACCCTTTCAGAGAATTGCCAGCAGTGTATGCTGGAGCATCGGTGGTATGGTAGGAAATGTGTTTTATTTGCGTCGACCGCGCTCTTTTAGGTTTACAAACATGCCCAAGAGCACTGTGCGTCAACCACACACACAAAGGACACACACAAGCACACACAGTCAACCACACACGCACACACACACACACTTTGGGGCTGATCAGTGTCCAACATTGATGGGTTCAGTCTCTGTGAGAGGGCTCGCTGAGAGAATGTGACAGCAGAGAAAATGACTCCTCGCTCCACGTGTGACGAGTTCTCTGCAGCGGAGACAGCTGAGACTGGGCGAGGGCCAGCTCTGTTCCCCCCGCTGGAAGAGACATCTATTTACACCCATTTGTGATTGCCCTCCCAGACCTGAATTTAGACAGGAGACAGGGAAAATACATTTCTAATCGAGGTTTCGTCTGCTTGCGGCTTGGCTGTGTTACAATAGTTTGATGGATTGATGTGCGAGCCAGGAAAGAGAGAGAGGGTGGGGGGGTAGGTGAATGAAGGAGATTGTCATTTCCCCCAGGATTCCTGTCATTCTTTAACCTCGCCAAATGCGCATTATTGCACCTTGTCGCTGGGTAGTAAAATAGTGTGGCTGCACAAATGTCTTCCACAGACAGAGTGTTGACTCATCCCTGATAGGGATGCTTTGCTCCAGCATCTCCTCATAGAAATGGCATATGTTGTGTCTGGGGGTGTGAGCGTGCGTGTTTGAGAAAGAGTGTGTGTGTGTGTTTTGTGTGTCTGTGCATCTACAGTTCCACTTAACATTTACCATTATGGACTAGTCACACACTGTACAGTATAGGTGGGCCGGTTCGTCCAGAGAGCAAACAGGGAAGATGAAGAGAGGGATGAGGAGTTGTGGGGAGGGAGAGAGAGAGAGAGAGAGAGAGAGAGGAGAGAGAGAGAGAGAAGAGAGAGAGAGAGAGAGAGAAGGAGAGGGAGAGAGAGAGAGAGAGAGAGAGAGAGAGAGAGAGAGAGAGAGAGAGAGAGAGAGAGAGAGAGAGAGAGAGAGAGAGAGAGAGAGAGAGAGAGAGAGAGAGAGAGAGAGAGAGAGAGAGAGAGAGGAGAGAGAGAGAGAGAGAGAGAGAGAGAGAGAGAGAGAGAGAGAGAGAGAGAGAGAGAGAGAGAGAGAGGGAGAGGGAGAGGGAGAGGGAGAGGGAGAGGGAGAGGGAGAGGGAGAGGGAGAGAGAGGAGAACGAGGGATGGATGGGTTGGTGGAGAAAAACCAGTGGGCACATATCTTAATATGGGCAGTCGCGTGCCTCTGGGTTGGAGTGTGTGTGCGTGGATGTGTGTGTGCATGTGTACCTGCATACGTTTGTGTGCTAATCGATACGCTGATATCACCCCCCTGGGTATGGTTCCCTCACTCCTGGAGATAAAGCTCCCAAGCCTCAGAGCAAAGCATGCTGGGAGCAGACAAGAGCGGGCCCAGAGCCAGACATATGAGGAGGATTTAACTCGTATTTAGAAAGAGAGAGAGAGAGAAAGGGCGAGAGAGAGAGAAAGAGAAAGGGCGAGAGCAAAAGAGAGAGCGAGAGAGAGAGAGAGAGAGAGAGAGAGAGAGAGAGAGAGAGAGAGAGAGAGAGAGAGAGAGAGAGAGAGGGCAGAGATGGAGATGGAGGGATTTCTCACTTTTATTAGTTTGTGGAGAATGGGCAAGACTTTTACGGCAGGAACTGTCAAGCAAAAGGTCTAAATCAATCAATCCAATGTTCCCTGCAAGCGGTGCTCAGATTACATATTGATTGTTTGGCCTGTCCTCACCAGGTCTGGTCTGGCTAATGCTGTGTTTGTAAATGCTAGGTGCTTGTGTCCTGTACCAGGGTTGGAGGGCCTGTGTTAGGTGTGCCATGCAGACCGGAAGCCTCCAGTGTAAGCAAAGCATGCCACCAACTCACCCTGATCAAATAGTAAGGCTCTACATCCACTGGTACCTTACACAGGGCCCATCCGTGTGTGTGTGGTGTGTGCGAGAAAGCGAGCGAGAGAGAGAGAGAGTGTGTGTGTTTGTGTGTGTGCACCCTTGAGTCCGAACCACCTGTTGGTTTTCAAGTGGAACCACAAACACGTCAGCTGTCATCATGACACTGGACATGCTGTGAAGTGGAGATGTCTTAAGCTTTGATATGCTGATTAGACTTGCATTATCTCCACAGATTCCCTTTTATCTCCTGCGAGTGTGTCTGCGTGTGTGTTCTCTGAAGTAGGAGGGTTCGCTTCGTCCTTTTGTTTCAGATTCCTCCTCTTGAGGTCAGAATGTGTCATCGAAACTTTCACTGTGGCCGCTCTCACATCAAGATTGAATTACACGCGCTCGTTTTAAATCCCTGTTCAATCTTTTAGCGGGATGAGAGATTTTGTGTTGCCACGCCGGGGGAGTCTGTGTACCCTGCTGTTTGGTAATATCTCAAATTAATTCCTCTGGCGACTCCAGTTGAGGCTAAACTGTTCAAGGACAGAGAAAAATCGTGTTAGATGTTAAGATTGAGAATAGGCTCTGTAGCCCCTATCACAAACACCGCAAACGCTTCTCTTTGGTTAAACTTAAGTTTGTTAATCAAAGTATCGCTGTAACAAGAACTGGCGTGTTTGGACTGAAGTGAAACGTGTACGTGGCATCCAGTTTTAAGCAGCATTTGCCCTCTCAGCTGAAAATCTGTTTTTGCTGCAAAGAAAAAAAGAGAGAAGAATAAAATCAGCATTCTCTTGTTTCACCGTGACTCCAGAAGGCAATAAATAAATAAAAAAACGTGAGAAAGTAAAAGTGTGAAATAAAAGGAGTTGCAAGCAGACAAACAGGAAAACTGCAGGGTTTGAGGTCTGTCGAAACGTCTTCAGAATATAGAATCACAGAATCAACTCACATCGCTGGGCCAGTTCCATAATTTAACAGTGTTCTGACACACACACACACACGCACGCACACAGAGTACAGAGACACACACGCACATAGACACACATGCGCGAGCACACTTCACACTGTGTGTGTTCGCCCTTTGCCCCAATAGAAACCTGTCTTTGAGAGGTGAGTGGTGGTGCATGCAGATGTGGCCTTCCTCCATACCTTGGTCTGTACGGAACAGATCAGGCAGGAAAGGTGTGCATAGGGGTCAACTCTACTTCTCTTTCAATGACTCCTGCTTCTGGGGTCTCTATGGAGCTATCCACTATTTGATAGAGGGTGTGTGTGTGTATATCTAGAGTTAGCTAGACTGAATCTTGATTTTCCATTGCTGTGGTCAATAAAATGTGGCCATTTCCAGAGTTTGCATACTCAGAACTTCGAGGTAAACACGAAATGTGTTCGTGATGGAACACTCAAATGTTGCGTCTGCATATTCAGAGTAGCCCAATTACAGCTCTTTCTGCCCACTTTCTCTCTCTCATCCATCTCTCTCTCCCTTTATCCGTCATTTCGCAGCATAAATTGCCAGTTTGGACTCCTCAGGGCATTAAAACAGAGGTATGAAGACCTCCGCTAAAACAAACAGGGGAGATGAATGCATGTGGCGAACCCGCCTTCTCTCGGCCAATCCGTCTAATAGCAGCTGCAGATTTATCCCCTGGCTCGCCACAATGGCCTCTTTAATGGGCTTCCTTCATATCTCCGTTTTATGAAACAGGACGAGAGGGGTCGAGGCGGCCATTAAGCAGATTGATGGGATGTGTTGGGTAAAGAAGATGCAATAAAGTCTTAAAAAGTTAATGTGTTGGTCCGCGTCGCGCGGGGGCCAGATGACAGGGGAGGGGCCGGAGGAAGCTAATAGACATAACTCAGCCAGGTAATGTCTGATCAGAGCCCCCGTCCAACCACCCCCCCACCCCCACACACACACAAACACACACCTCCAGCCAGGCCTGGACCAATCGCCCCCCCCCCCCCCCCCATCCAGGACAAGATGGATAACTAACGCTTGGCAATGTTATGGAGTGTGTCGGGCTGGGACGGCACATTTACTCTTATTATTTATACCTTGGTGATGAAGACCCTAATGAAAAGTGGACACATCTATAAATATGAGATAGAGAGAGAAAGGGGGGTGGCCGGGGGTGGGGGGGGGATCATCATCATGGACGCAATTAAGGTGCCTCCCTGCACGCTCGCCGGACGGTAGTCTGAACCCCCCCCCCCCGCCAGCTCTGTCTGTGGGGGGTCAGGGAGGTGGGGTGGTGGTGGGAGGGGGGGCTTGAAACATCAGACTGAAGAATTGTCGGAGGTGGGTGTAAACCCTCTGATCCTCGGGGATATGGTCCGGGCACTTCAAATATGTTCAAGCACAAAGTGATGAAGAACGTTTTCATTTCAATTTTGTTAATTTAATTAGCGGGTTGGGAATACATCCCTTATGTTGATTGATAGGGGCGTCGGCAGTTACGTGTATGTGCATATGTGTGTGTTTATGTGTGCATGCCTGTGTGTTTGTGTGTCTGTCTGTGTGTGTGTGTGTGTGGTGCATATGCTTGGAGGAAGGGAAAAATACTTTTGTCAGCTCTCCTTGGCTCTGTGTCACAGTCAAGACTCCAGGGACGAGTGAGAGAGAGGGAGGGATGAAGAGGACAGGGGAGTGAGGGAGAGATGGAGAGGACAGGGGAGTGAGGGAGAGAGGGAGAGGACAGGGGAGTGAGGGAGAGAGGGAGGGATGAAGACGGATGAGGGAGGGAGAGTGGGAGCTGTGCTGACCCTCTGGACAACAGGCTGATCAACTTCCATCACCAGGCATCTGTCAGCTAGCGCTCTAATCTGTCACTGCCACCCCCCCTCCCCCCCTCCCCCCCTCCCCCCTCCCCCCCTCCCTCCCTCTATCCCTCCCCCCCTCCCTCCCTCTCTCCCTCCCCACTCCCCCCCTCCCTCCCTCCCTCCCTCCCTCACTCACTCACTCACTCACTCACACAACCGCTCACATCCTCATTCTCCATCTCACGCTCCTTTCGTTTCCACACCTTGGATTCCCAGAATAGGCTCCGTTCCTGTCCTCCCTCACAGCTAACGGCACACTGGCCGAGGGGATACGAGACATTCCAGCAATGTACAAAGTCTGGCACCCAGGAAGCCCGGGGACAGGATCATTCCTGGAAAGGAGAGAGAATCAGAGAGAGAGGAGAAGGAGCCCAGACCGATAGACGGAGAGAGAGCATCAAAGGGAGAGAGACAGAGATACATCATTTCTGTAATTCCACCATTGCTTTGGCGATGTGAACGTTTGCTCTTTCATGCCAACACAGCCTTTGGAATTGAATTGAACAGAGAGGAGATCAAGACAAACAGAGAGGGACATAGATGGAGAGACAGAAAGAGAGAGAGAGAGAGAGAGAGAGAGAGAGAGAGAGAGGGACAGAACAGAGATGGAAACACAGAAAGAGAGAGAGAGAGACAGAGAGAGTGAGGGGGACAGAACAGAGATGGAAACACAGAAAGAGAGAAAGAGAGACAGAGAGAGTGAGGGGGACAGAACAGAGATGGAAACACAGAAAGAGAGAGAGAGAGACAGACAGAGTGAGGGGGACAGAGAGACCGCACACAGTGTCCCCTCCTAAGGACGGACCCAGCCTCTCTGGGGTTAATGTGTCTAATAGCCACCGCTCCTGTGGCCAGCTGCTGCAGAGGCAGCCAACATTCTCCGTCTGAGATGACTTTGTCCCGTCCCCGCAGGAGAACGCTCCGTCTCCTCTCTGATTGGCAGAAGGGAGAGGCGTGCAAATGGGGACGCCGAGACAGAGCCATTGATTTGCGTTCGGTGGAACAGATTAAATTGCCTCTTGCGCCTGTACCTGCGCCGCTGTCTCGGGGGTTGCGAGTGTGTGTGTGTTTTGCACCGGGCCAAACCCTGTCATTTTGCGCCTGTCACATTCTGTTAAGTGTGGCTCGCTCTCCTTCCTCACCTCGCCCCGTTCCTCCATCCTTCCCTTCCTTCATCCCTCCATCCTCCTGTCAAGCCTCTGTCATCATCGACGTCAAACCAGGCGCTCATAAACATTGTCTCGCAAACTGGCTTCCGTTTCATTATTGGTCCAATCTCCCACCACCTAAACTTTACTCCAACCAGTCACAGCGCCAAACTTTACTCCAACCAGTCACAGCACCTAAACCTTACTCCAACCAGTCACAGCACCAGCTCTAGCTCTAGCCCCAACCCTCGCTCCAGTGCCAGGGTCTTGTTCCAGTACCAGGTCTAGTACCATCCTTTACTCCAACTCTAGCCCCAGCCCCAATCATAGTCCCAGCCCCAATCTCATTCTCATGGCACAGGAGTATCACCATTGAACCCCATTGAACAGGAATTACAGGAGACAGAGACGAGAGGAGTCGGACCAAAGCTGAAGTTTATGAGGTTTTACTGTCTGGTCCTTCAACCCTGATGATTCTAACTCTGATTAATCAGCTGAGTGGCCCGTAATTCAAACACTGCATGTCGGTTTGAGGGATTTAAGACTTGGAACGTGTACGTAGAATCGGACAAGACATACATGTCATTATCTAGCCTACCGTTAACGTAATTACTATGTGTTTATGAGCTGTCCTGGAGGTGTTGATAGTGTCGTGGAACATGTTCTCTCGCCTCAGAGACACATGTGGTCTCAGCTCTGTGGGTGAAGAACATGCCGGATCTCCATAACTGCTGAAGGAAGCAGTTTCTCCTCAGCGTTATCTGACGGCAGATCCTTCAATATTCTCTTTAATTTAACTTCAAACTGGTTCTGTCAGTGTCTGATGCTATACCTTTGAAGGGCCCCTCTTCTAGGATGTTTAGACCTTAAAAGCAAGTGTCTGCGATTGCATTCCATGTATAGAAAACTGCAGAATGTTGAATATAGTCAGTCAGAGAAAGAGTTGTTTATACCTTCGGTTCACACTTTTGTGGTGTAGGCCTATACAGTAGCCAGATACAAATGTATACATTATATTTTTCATGTTTGTGGTGGAGGAGACTAGCTAGCAATTCATGGAAAAAAAGTTTTTTGTTTAACTGTTGGTTAACCTTGTGGAATTTGCTTTCGAAAAAAAAGAATGAAAAAAAAGAAAAGATTTAGAGTTGGTTCTTTCCCAGCGGTCTCAGTGGAGACTTGAGAGAGTGGTAATGAGGGCTGGAAGTGCCTGTGCTGTTAGTTCGAGGTGCCGTATGTTCCCGTCCTTTCTCTTTACAGAAAAGCTGAATCATTCACTGTCCCCTGCTCCTAACCACACAGTCTGACGGAGCTTGGCTGCAGCAAAAAAAAATATACCCTCTCTCACACTCTCGTGTCTGTCTCGTCTCAAAGACCGGAACGCTGCCAAAATCCCCTGAAGATATTTGTTTCCCCATCAGTAGGTGGCAGTATTGCTCTTCAACAGATCACACCTCCTCCCCTGACTAGAAGGCACACTAGCATTGCTGCATTTGTTTATAAAATGTTGAGTAGACTTTAGTGTGTTGGCTGTTGTCCGCCTTGGCTCTCAACCCTAGCTTGCAGACAGATAAACAGATAAATGGATGGCTGTAGAGTATTCCAATGTGAGGTACAGCAAGAATCAATAACTATTGTCCTCGTAATGGCCTCTGAAAGAGACAAGAGGTGGTCTTTCTCTCTCTCTCTCTCTCTCTCTCTCTCTCTCTCTCTCTCTCTCTCTCTCTCTCTCTCTCTCTCTCTCTCTCTCTCTCTCTTTCTCTCAACAAGGCATGACTGTGCAATACAGACCGTTGAATGAACATAACTGTCTCTTGATTGTCACCGTTGCAAAGCCATCGATAATACAATATCTTCTTTTTACATGTCAGCTACAGTCATGATTCACGAGTGATGTGGACGTACAGGGAGAGAGCAAATGCCAAGGAATTCACCCCATTTAAACAAATCCATAGACTTGCTGTTGAGTCAGGGTAAGGGAGACAGAGAACCAGATATAATACATTTTATAGCTTCTCGTTATTGAGGACTCTTAAGTTACCACGGCCTGCATATTGTTCATTTAATTGAAAATAATTTTCTTTTCATTTCGATTTTGCAAGGTCAACTAACTTTGAATTGCTATGTGACAGAGCGCTATTATCATTAATTTTTTCCTCACTGAGGTTTTCCCTAAATGAACTGTTTATATTCTGGAAATAGAACTGGAAATTACGGTTGAAAACCTCTGGGAAAACCATCAGGTGAACTCTCCCATTTTAATGAATCAACTATGTTGTAAGAAAAAGAAATTTATTACATATCTAATATTGCTTAATGAAATAGAC